>NW_015113279.1:0-76995 GCF_001443285.1 Poecilia latipinna | reverse complement strand
TTTAAAATTTTTTTTTTTAAAAAAAAATTTTCCCCCCCTTAAAAGTAAAAAAAAAAAAAAAAAAAAAAAAAAAAAAACATTATTACGTAACATAGCAGTCCTTTGCCCCCCTTTTGCACATGGCGCTCAGTCTTAAGAGTTTGTCTGTCTGAACTGAAAGTCAAACTCGCACTTAACGGAGCTGATGCTGTCGATGCTGGGCGTACTGTCCACCTGCGGATGCCTCGTCTCCTGAGGGAAAGTTTCTGATCGCGGGATGCGGCCTAAAGACCGCAACGGATTCTGTTCCAGATCTCCAACGACTTTCTTGAACTCCGGGGAGGTAAATCTTCGGAAGAGTTTATTAGTCAATGCTGAGAAAGTTGTTGGAGTTGAGGCAGAAGCTGTTGTGGCAAACGGAAGCGGTTCGGTGAAGCTCATCGACTCTTTGCGCCTCCTCACCGTCCTGGATTTACGCACAGGCACCAGAGTGCGCTCTGGAGGTGTGGGGCTAAGCATACTGGTTGGCAGACTGCATCTTTTCCTGTAGTAGCACTCGTTAAATCTTCCCACGCGGAAAGATTTCTCCCTTCCCCTCTCAGCCTCACATTTGTTGGGAAGAATGGGAGTCAGTAAGATGCCAAGAGTGGATGGCGCACAGGGATGCGGCATGTTTCTGTTTGGCTGGGGGGAGAAGAAAATTAGCTTTTCAGCATCACGTCCGTTTAAGAGAGGGGGCAAGTGATGAGTAGAGGAGGGCATCTTTTCCAGGGAGGTGCATTGTTTAGAAATGGGTTGATTGTAAATCCCTGGTCGGGGCACAGGAGTGCGTGCTCCAGAGAAGATCATATCCTGTAGACCCAAAGAGGATTTATTATTTTCTCTTTCAAACTCCATCGGTGGCAAACGACTGGGCTTTATCTGAGACATTTCTGCACGGCCACTCATTTTGAGGACTTCAAGTTTACTGGCCAAACTATCAACTTTTCCCTCAATCTTGCCTTCATCAACCTCACGGCTCCTCTTGGAGTTATTGGTAAGCGCAGAAATGCACTCTGTGTGACCGAGGAACTTTGCCACTTCAACAGCAGAGTTGCCAGCTTTGTTCTGCCTGTCTATCTGCAAACCTAACCTCTTGAAGGCTCTCGCCAAAAACTCAACAACTAAGGTGTGATCCGCTACAGCCGCGTACATCAACGGGGTGTTCCCCCACGAGTCCAGGATCTCTGGATCTGCGCCGTTCTGGACCAGGATCTTAACCGCGTCCAGGTAGCCTTTCTCGCAGGCGTAGCTGAGCGCTGTGCGTCCGTTCCCATCTTGATAGTTGACGCTGGCCCCCCTGTGCAGCAGAAGCTCTACGAACTTACATCTGGTCTGGCTGTCGGGCAGCAGAACGGAAGAGATGAGGGGCGTCTGCGCGCCGTCCGCTGTGGAGTCAACGATTTCTCCATCCAGCGCGTCCAGAACAAACCTGGCCAAGTGGACTTTATCCTTGGACATCGCATCCAGGAGGATTTTTGTGCCTGTCTGCCCAGTAGTTTTGAGCATGTTTCTTCAACAAGACGAAGATTTAACTAAGAAAACTCATGTCTGCTTGTCTGCTTCCGGGGAAAGCGTCCCGACAGACCCAGCGATCCTAATATATAGGCTAGAGAAAGCGAGATTTCCGGGGGCAACTCGAGCATAATTATCGGGCTTTGTTCTGCTTTCTAATGGAAATACGATGTTTATAATAATAAAGAGACTCTGCGATGGAGCGGACGGTGCTTGTGAGAGGCGCTGGCATATAAATTCACTCCACACTTGTTGAATGAGATGAAGGAACATAAATTTGGAAAGTAAATTGGAGCGTGTGCTGTCCACTCACCGCGTTTGGGTCTGGAGACATCAGGTCACCATCAGCTTGAACTGTTACAAAACAAACTTCATAGCATAGTAGTGCATAGCTGAAGTGGAAAATGAGACACTGTACAAATATTTTTATACTACATACTAATCTGAAAAGTGTGGCGTGCATTTTTTTAAACTGCTCTATTTCAGATAATTTTGCAATTGCAGATGGAAGCTTTTGTCATGTCTATACCTGCTTTTCACAATATTTTTGTTTGAAGATAGTTCAGGTTCAGTTAGATAAGATGGATTTTCTGACATGAAACATGAAATCTTCCTACAGATTCAGACTTAGAATAAATCAAACATAAATATGCACACTCAATTTCTGCAGAGTTAAATCAACACTATGCCGAGTTTATTTTTTAAATTTTGGCAGGAAATCTAATGTTTTTGATTGCTGATTCAATGTTGCATGACTCTGTGCTTTTGTGTTTAATGATGTACAGCACTTTGAAATGCTTTGCTGCTTAAATGTGCTATGCAAATAAAATTTGATTGATATTTTTGGTCCTTCTCAGAATTAGCATTAACTCTTACAGAATTATTTCAACAATAGTTTGAATAGTTATAACTATTTCAACTGTTCAAAATTACTCTATTTCTTGTTGAATGAACTCTGAAAGAGTTAAATTGACAAATTCTGATAAGGACCAGATAGATTTGGCATAGTGTTGATTTAACTCTGCAGAATTCCAGCATTTTATTGTTTCTTTGGGGTGGGGGTTCCTTTCCTTTCCTATGTGGGTCTGTAATGGTTTTTCTGTCATTATGTTCTCCTTCCTGACTCGTGAATCTCTGCAGCTCCTCCAGAGTTACCACTGGCCTCTTGGCTGCTTGTCATGGTTTATAGGTTTGTGGTTGAGCTGTTTTCAGATGATTTGTTTAACACCGCTCCATGAAATCCTCAAAGATGGGATATTGCTATATGCTTAACCTGATTTTCACATCTTACCCTTTTCTCTGACCTGTTCAAACCTCTGAGGGCTTCACACAAGATCTGTTTTTATAAGAAGATTAAATTAGACACAGATTAACGCCATTTAATGTAATTAGGTGACCTCTGACTTGCAATTTTCTTGCATTGAATTTATTTTAGGGCTATTGGAGAAAGGGGAGTTTGATTACAAATGCATTCCGCAGTTCTCAGTTGTAATTAGAAAATGTATATAGTTCCACTTCACAAATATGTGTTGGTTACATAAAATCCTCACATTGCAGTTTGTAACTTAAGTGTGATAAAATGTGCAAAAGTTAAAGGAGTGTGATTACTTTATCAAGGCCCTGTAAAATAGACACAAATCAGCCAAAGGTAATCGTCTCATTTTTACACCTGGATTTATTGATACACGTACTATAAAACAGTATTAAAGGAGCTGGATAACAACAGTATTGTTAATGCTATAAGTCCAACAGTACAATATAAATACAAAAACACACACAGAATGTCTGTTGACAAGCTACAGTTCAAATAGAAAACAAAGAGATACAGTAGAAACTAAGGGAATGAAATCAGGGATGTTGCTCTGCAAAAATAATGTTTTTTTTTCTTTTAGGACAAACTCAAAGTCCAAGGTTACAAGTTTTCACACAACAGAAACAACTAGTGCAAAAAAAGCCTCTAACATAATAATCTTAAACTACACATTATCTAATATATATATAATATATATTTATTTATATATACCTTCATACAAATAACCCCTTAATTTGGCATTTTATCATTCATAAAATAATTTAAACATCCTAGCAGACACTGAGTGGCACATCTGAAAGCGATGGAATAAACTTTAAAAGCACTTTTTACTCATTTTTATCTCTGTTCTAGATATGTGGTGAGCTTTAGATTGTGTGGTGTGGTGCAGTGAAGGGAAACAAAACAAAAGGATAAAAAAAAAAAAAAAAGAGGCCAGTGCTTGATAAATGTCCTTCCCCGACATGACAGTCTGTCCCCAAGCTCTTAAAAGAAAGAACACTGGTCAGAAAGACAAGTCATTTAATTACATTCCAGCAGAATATATACATAAACACCTCTTCTACCATTATTTATTACAGCAGAATAAAACAGGAAAAAAAAACATTCTCTATAAAAGGCCAAAATCCCAACAAGTGCTTTTGTCCCCCTTTAACATGTTATATTAAGTCTTTGTATTATTTGGGTAAACATTTGGATGCCGTCTCTTTTCTGTATTCATGTTAGTCAGGGTTGTAGATAAAAGCCATCTAAAAACCCACAAACAGTATTCTGGTGCAATTCGGCTCAATTTTAAAGGGAGTTTTAAGTCTACAAACTAAAACAAGTGTGTAATGCAAAACAAAGTTTCACTTTATCTTGAAATAGCTTTTATTGCCTCTGGTCATGTAAAAACAAGTATAAAAACACCCCACTTTTTGGTTACTTCTTTCTGTATTTGACCCTCTGTTTGGGTCACCTTTAGTCAAAACTATCATTAGATCTTTTTTGGGGGGAAAGATGAATTTACTTTTGCATAGTATGTATGATCCTGTGGCCCCAAAGGATTTATACAGTTATACTCAATAAATTAGAATCTGTGATACAGCGAACCTCATTTGACAGATTGAAAGTAGCTTTAGAAAATTAGCAACCTTTTAAGCAGGTGTTAAATTATTCTTTTCGTTAAGCCCACATTTCTGGATTAAAGTTCCTTTATTGGTCCAATGTGATATTCTAATCTTAAATGTAATGTTTTGATTAGCCGCAGGTGGAAAATCATCATAATTAACAAAGGTTTAAGCTTTAGTGCGTCTCACTTGGTGAACTGAGTTACTAAAATAAATTAGCTTTTCGATAACATTCTGATTTATTGAATACGAGAGAGATGCATTCAGCTGGAATCTGATAAATGAAGTCTGTGCGAAAGTTATTGCACCATCCATTTGACTTTCTGTATCAAATAGTAAATCAACATAAAAATCTGACTGAATATTAGCAACAACTGATTACCCGTCATCCCTTTACAGGTATCCAACTCAACAAGACATCAATATTGGTGAGGAAGGGGTCCTCTCTCTAAGAGTTACCTTTTAATAGTTTGGTTTTTTAAGATACATTCTTACTGAAAGACAGAGAATCATACAGTAGTGCACTGCTACATTTCCCACATTGAACAACCTATCATATACAAAGTGCTCAGGACAGGACTGGTGGTGTGTGTACAGTGTATTTCACAAAGTTTATTCACTTGTGCTGGAGTAGCAGAGTCAAACACCTCCTCTCCCCTCTTTACACACTGAAACTGTGAGTTTATTGGGTGCCAATTAAAACTAAACAGGAAGAGATATCTGCTGTGTGTGAACCATGATGTGTTTGTGTGTGTGTGTGCTTGATTCTACCAACAGCTGAAGCTTTTGCCGTGTAGAAAACTCACTGAAGTCAAGGTGCTGCGGAGGAGGAAGGGATGTGTCTGTTTTTGTTGCTCAGTCCGCAAAGTAACGTTTCCTTTCCCCGACAGAAGTGGTCGCGCCCCCGGTGGAACAGCGACAAGCAGCAATGGCTCAGTGGTACAAAGTTGATTGGCAGGATAAAAGGTGCAGAAGACACGGGGCGTGGCTGGAGTGAACAAAGGAAAAAAAGCTTCCACGTGTTTGAGTCAAGATTAGATTAACATTAGACTGTTTAGAGAGAATGATCTCTGCACTGTAGAGGATGTCCTGCAGGGGGAGTGTTTCTGCACCGCTCTGTGTGTGTGTGTGTGTGTGTGTGTGCGTGAGTACGAGTGTGCGTCAGTGTACATGTGTGGGCCCGTGACGCGGTCAGTCGCTCAGACCACCGTGGCAGGTCTGCGGTCCATCTCCTCCTCCAACTTCACCATCTGCTGGATGTCCTTGGCCTTTGGGGAGATAGAAAACAGTGACTCAGACGCAGATGTGACTGGAATGTGGAAGCGCAAACATTTTGCAGAGAATTCATCCGTCTTTTCCTACAAATTCCCGTTTACAATCTCAGTCTGCCGTTTACGACTCTCGCATAAGTTGTTTCGCTGTGCAGATTATCAGAGTAAAACAAATCCTATCATGCTGGTGATGGTTGTCACAAAATGTCAACAGATGGATGTTGTCACATGCTATGAATGTAAATGATTGTGAGCTGGAATGAAAACGCATCACATCAGGTTGTGAGCTGGCTTTTTTTTGCTTCGTAATGGCTGGTGAGTCATGGTGATAAATGAGTCAAGCTGCTAGTTGGCATGCCTGACACCTTCAAGTGCTGCAGACTGAAAAGACAGGATTGGATTTTACAATAGAGAAGTTTGTTTTCTTTTAAGCCGTACCACTTTTCTGCTTTAATTTGTAAAGTCATTTCAAATACTTGGGAGAAACAAAAGCTTTATCAATGAAAACAAAGTCAAATTTTGAGAAGGCTCTCCAGATATCACCACAGAGAGACAAAAGAGATGCACAAAGGGAAACATGCCCATGAAATGAAGCACAAAGCTGGTATCAGAGGTAGAGCTAACAGATGATGCCTACCTTGAACCTGTTTGTTTGCATGGTGTGATTTCAAAAGCTGTGACGGAAGAAGCAAATCATAAAACAAAAAATGAGCATACATGTTAGACATGTACAGATCTTGTGACAGATGGTGAAAGAAAATGGGACATGACCTCACACAGCATCCCTCACATTTTTTGCACAACCATGGTACAAATGTATAAAAAGATTAAATCTTGACATGCAGTAGCACAATTTCACACTCAAATTACGAAAATCCAATCTCTTATATCACATTTATTATTAGGACAAGTGTTAATGTTTTTAATCACTGCTTCCAAAAACAATGACAATAATTCTTACAAAATTGATGTAGCTGTAGTACTTTTATGTCGCCTTTATAAACTGATTAGATTGAGAATCTTAGATTGACATGACATAATCTGGAAGATTTATAGTAATCATCTAACTTAACCAAAATGTTTCTTCTGACAATAAGTAAAGCTAAAATAGGGTGATACCAGCAGAAGCATGCAAAACTAGGTAGTAAGCACTTATTAGAGGAGTTTAATTGCAAATATAAAAGCCTTGTTACTGAAAACACACTGTTGATATCCTATAAGGAAGTTTGGTTTTCCACTTAAATCTACAGTTTGTGAAATTCAGGCTCCTTTAGTTCATTATCATCTGCTTACCTGCTCGTTGTGCTTCTCCAGTTTATCCAACTGCTCCGTCTGATTTTTCTCCAGCTGCTCCATCTCCTTCTGATGTTTCATAGCCAACTGGAAGCAAATCAGAACACGAACATTTCATGACTGGAATACAAAATAATCTAGAGACTTACTTGATAGCACTGCTTTAACTTGTTAGTTACTTATGAACATTTCTCATGATGCTATAAATGTATATAATGTATTTTTTACTACTGTTGTTAAAGTAGTTTATGTACATCATAGCAAACATACCCTCTTCCTCTCATCCAAAAACTTCTTGGTGTTGCTGCAGTTTAACTCCCGCACTCTCCTGAATGACAAAAGCATTCACCTCATAAGAAAAACAAGTAAATATTTCTACTCCAGATAATACTTTTATAAGGCTTTGTATTGTGACCCACCTCTCTCGCTCTGCCTTGTTTTTGATACTTTTGTCTTGGCTGATTGCTTTACTGTTCTCCATGGACATCTTAGCCTGGTTGGCACGCATCTCTTTGCTTTGCCTGAGTTGCACATTTCCAGGAAAAAAAAAAGACTAAATGCCACTGTTGCTCCTCTACTGTGTTTGGTAGAATTCTGAGACTATAGCAAGTGAATACAGAGTGTGTGTGTTTGTCTGTCTGTCTGTCTTACCTTTCATGAATGAGTTTGAGCTGCAGGGTCTGCTGCTCCTGGACACTACAAAGGAGTTTCTTGAGGTGCTCACACTGCTGGGTAACATGACTGTCCTTCATCTCGCGCTCTTCGCTGCTGTGACTACTGATCAGCTCCGACCACTCCTTGGTGTGTTGTGCTGTGATGTCTTTCACCTGCCCCCACACACGCGCACACGCACACGCACACACGCACACACACACACACACACACACACACAGACAGACAGCACAGTTGTGTATTGATTGTTTTTCCAGTACGACCATCTCTAGGAGACATTAGTTTTTGATACCTTTGCTTTATGATCTGTGGTGAGAGTTTGGATCTTATCTTCTGTCTCCTTCTTCAGCTCTTGACAGTTGTTCTCCCTGTCAGTAAACACAGAAGTGAGAATCAAACTCATCTTGTACCTGCAGATTCACACTCTGCAGGTTCCAGAGTGTGAATCTGGAACCTGCACATAATGTTTTTATTATGTGAAAACATTATTATTATGTTATGTTTTCACATAATAATGATCTTGCTTGTCTCATGGTTGTTTTCTTACCCTCGTTTCTTGATGGCTTTCTCCAACAGTTTATCCAGATTAGTCTTTTCCTTTTCATGGTGGGACACCATCTTATCCACCTGAGTGCAATGGGCTTTCTGCATTGCATTTTGATCCTGTTGTGTACACAGAGTAAAACCCTAAGTGGATGGATGTTTGCCTTTTGCACCACTATAGCTTTGATTTAACAGCAACATTTGAAACAAAACAGGCAAGTTGTCATCGTCTTTCAGTCAACAGATGTTGCTAATATTCATATGTTGCACAACAAGAGTAATACCGTGATAATAATTAATGAGGTAGGGTGACTGAGCGAGCATCCACCATGGTCTCCATGGAGATAGCTGGCCAAAACAGAACTTTAGCAAGTCTAATTTCTTCCTAAGCATTCGTCACGTGGTCGTCTTCTGTTTGTTTACAAAGGACTGTCTGTGTTTATGTGAGCAGGCATAAAATGATGAGGCAGAAGATGAAAGGTTGCAGCATTTCCCTTGTTGTGCTTCTGGTTTTCTGAGCTTCAATCGCCATCAGGAATAAGCAGCAGCCACTTTGCATTACCAACAAACTCCCACCTACCTTTGAGTGTTTCTTCTTTAAAGCGTTGAGCTCCTTCTGCTGCTTTTTAATCAGCTTTAGGTAGCTCTGCAGAGAGAAACACAGATGTAAGGTCGTCTTATGCTGGCCATAATGAGGGCTGACACTGAACAGCGTGTACAAGTCCTTGCAAAAATATTCCTACCCCTTAATCTTTCCCACATTATAACCTAAAAGTGTTAAAAAATGTTTTCCACTTAACACTTTTTAAAAATGTATTTTCACTTTCACCCTCTCATACCCTTTTAACTAGTAAAGCTTGAATACTTTTAAGATACAAATTTAGGCCATCACAACCTCCCACGTTTAACTTTCAGTGATTTTAACTGCAGCTTCTTTAGGTATTTTTATGACAAGACACATCTGGTAGGCTCTAATTATTAGAGTTTATCACAAACGTAATTTGAGTTGAGCGATTTTATTCCCATTTTAGTGTTCAACCACTATAAAATTGTCAAAAGATGTCTATAGATAGTATATGGTATTTGAGCTATAAAACACTGAGATAAAATTAAGTATGGATGATTTGATTCCAGTTTTTTAAATCACATTCTGTACTCCTACATAATAACCTGGGTTTCATACCAAACTATGGAAACTCGACCTAGGCAGATTAAATATTCATGTTAGTTAAGCTGTGGAGAACAAATCCCTCATTAACCCAAAACACAAATGCTTCATAAGCAATAAACTAACACAAAGTAGGACATAATTGCTGGTTCTCAAATTTTTTGTTGTACTAGAAGATCTAAAATGTGAGACATAAATATGTAATTTTCTCCTTTTATTCTAACACTCCTTCATAAAATCCAATGCATCTAATTGCCTTCAGAAATCAGCTGTGTGTAACTTGATAAGTGCAGATGGTTCTGTGAAGGCATCTGAGGTTTATTGAGAACAAACAGCAACACAGAAGGTGGGATTGGGTTATAAATCAATAGTCTAACAAAACACTTTGAAGTTTAAGGTAACGTGGAAAAGGTTAAGGAGCAAAAATCCTTTTGTAAGGTATTTTATTATTTAATTAGGCTTTTTTTTTAAATCTTAAACCCTGAAATCCACATTAATCACAAATCTTTCAAAAGTGAAGCAAAACAACACAAACCTTCATTTGCTTTAAGTCATCAATGCTCACATTAGGCACAAGCGCAGCATCTAAAACAGCAGCAAAAAAACCTCAGTGTTTGGAATAAAAACAGGATGAGTACGTTTAAAAAATCTATAAGAATTCAGCGTTTACCCTTCTTGTTCTCGTTTGTGTTGTTCTGGACAGAGTTGGAGGTCTGGGCCATATCTGAGCTGGCTTGTTGTGTCACACTGGCTTTCCCTGTGTCTCCTTTTCCCTTTCCCTTCTTGTCATTCTTTGAGCTTCCATTGGGAACATCTGCTATGTCATTCTGTGAGACGAAGGGTAAAGTTAAAATAGGAAGGTGTTTTTATTGTGAAAAGGCAGTTACTCTTTCCATTTGTTGTGGGTACCGTGTCAATCCCCAGGGCCTTCATCTGGTCGGCTCTCTTCTCCGCTATGGTCAAAAACTTCTTTGGATCTGATAGAGCATCCACAATTGCTGCATGCAAAAATATTGAAAAAAATAAAACAAAAAAAATACAGTTGTAAAAGTTCAATATCCTTCAGATAAAACAAGTGAATAAACAGGGTGGGGGGTACAATCATATCAAATGAAGAGGATTCAATTTTGAGCAGTGCTGTACTGGATAGGGAGAGAAGCTAATAGTCTCAGTAATGGCTCTACACTCAAAGCCTCTTGGCTTTATTTAATGGCAACTCCAATTGTCCAACTCATTTGTATGCTTGTGCCCGTATGAAGCAGTCTGCAGATTTACTGTCGTCATCATTTGTGCCGTGCCATTACTGCAAATGTTAAAGCTAAGCCACCCGGGGCACAGGATGAGAAGAGACTTGCTAAACTTTCCATTTCTCCCCTGCTCTCCCTGTAGGCTACAGACGCCTTTTTATTATCAGCCATGAATAATCTGAGGGGAGTTAAATATTGCAAGTCAGAATGAGAGCCACTTGTAGTTCTCTGTTCAAAAATAAAAAACTTCAAGTGAATAAATGCACGTGTCGCTGTGGGTGTGTGTGTAGTCCTGCTGCCCTCACCTCCGAAGCCGTCGGGCACGTACGTCTTGAGGATGATTTGGCAGAAGACGGTCGGCAACGACAGAGGGTTGTTGCCTTCGTTCCTCAGGGAGATGTGTCGGTAGCCAGCCTGCAGCCCGTCCAGAGGCAGGATGCGCTGGCCAATCAGCTTGTTGTTGTCGTCGTACACCGCGATGCGCAGCACCGCCAGATCTGGTAAGATTACCTAGAGGTAGGGATGTTAGGAGAAAGGTTGGGAGGGAGGAAAATGTTTCTTTATTTAAATAACGGTGCGAGAAACATATAGAGCAAATAGTGAATAAAATAAAGCAGCCAAATTTCATTTAAAGTAGTGAGTCAAGGATGAAACTGGGGGCATTACATGAAGAGATGGAGAGCAGTGTGCTACCGATGAGGCCATGTGTTGTGATCAGTGTGTCTTTAGAAAAAAAACTAGGGAATAAATGTGTTAACTGGTTCCGTGTTGGGAGATAACTGCACATAAAGGGAGGATAAATGGATACAAAGGAGATGAAGCTGGAGATCAGTGGTTGGAGGCACCGTGTGTGTGTGTGTGTGTGTGTGTGCGCGTGCATTTCCATTGACATAGTACGAGTACTGCTGATGTGTACTGTTTGCTCAGTCATCTTGACAGCAGTATGTAAGCACTGAAGGTACAGCAGCATCTGCAGGCATTTGTAAGCATGGACGTGAAACGAGAGACCCGGCAGCAGCTCCGGGTATGATGGCCCTGCTTTGATAGCAGTGTGTGTGTATGTGAGAAGGAGAGAGTAAAGCAGCACTGCGGCAGGGTTTGATGGATGGTGTGTGTTAGAAAGCTGGAGTCACAGTCATGGCTGAGAGACTTCCTATTCTGCTGAGAGCAGCACTATTATCTACACATGGCTTTCTGTCTCAGGTCTTTCAGTTTCTTGTTTCTCTTCTTTATCTGTAATTATTTTTTTCTTTCCTTGTTTCTACGTCATTTATTTTATCCTCATTTCCATCTTCATCTTTGCTCAGACACAAACTAACGTACACCTCACAATTTGCTCCACGTTGCCCGGCGTTGCTTTAGGATACTAGAAATAAAGACTGTTGAAGCCTGCAAAAGGCTCGCTAATGGGACAGGAGGACAACCCAGATCAGGATCAGCTCAAGCTTTTAGGAAGTTTATTTGCAAAAAATACTTTTGAAAACCCATGCGCTGATTCCTTCTACTACAAAATTATGAACCATTTTGTGTTGGTTTATCACAAAATCCCCCAAAAATTCATTGAAGATTGCCCTGAGAATTGGAGGATTTTCAAGGTCTGGATATGGACTATTTGTATTTATGCCCTCCCTCGTTGCATAAATGTTGTATTCATAAGTAAACCAATCCTTTCTTCATTCTTCCCCTCCTTTCAATTTGTAATAATACCAATAATACATGGTTGTGATATATTTACTAGTAAAGATCACAACTAGACAAGTCTGCATGCTTAAGGTGCTGGATTTTGTGTACTAGTGGGAGATGAAGAGTTTGCAAAAGCTGAATTCATGGATGTAGTGGATCAGGAGTAAATTGATAGTAAACTTTTTGATTTTTATTTTAAAAATGGACAGAAAAAGTTTATATTTTTGCAAGAGCAGTGCAGTCTAATTTGAGAATGACATCATCTAGTCTTGCTTCATACCTTTCTGAAAACAAAGGGCTCTTCGTTGTAGGCTGGATTCAGTCCATTGTTCATCACCATGCGTGTGCGGAACTCTTTCCGGATTGTATCCGTAGGCAAGCCGTACATATCAACTTCAACGTACGTGCCAATTTTTTTGTCAGACAGAAACTGTCCTGAGAACACCTGAAATTTAGCAGGAAAACGCAACTTAATGCAGATTTCACAAAGAAATGTTAGTGAGGATAAAAATGATAAACATGCTGCTGTTCCTGTTGTAATAACAGCCGCCGGTATTCTGATGGGCTAACCTGGACGCTGCAGGTTGCTGCAATGACGCCATCCACCGGCGTCTCAGAGAACGGGTCAAACGTCCTGTCTGACCGACGCATGAAATCTGGCTTCAGCAGGTACCTGAGCACAGGAACAACAAAATCACCTCTGGGTAAACTCAATGAATGCTAATATTTTGAAAATCACACATTTCTACCAATATCAGAGAGAGAAAAACCATTAGACACTCCACATTAGAAAATATTAATAATGATGGTTGTCTGCAAATGCCCTGCTCTCCTCGCAGATGACATTCCTAGTATTAGCAGTACAATCCCTGCCCTCAGGGACAGTATTAGCCGAGGAATGGAGACAGCAATGGGAGGAGGAAGATGTAAATGAATTCAGAGAATAGTGAAAGGGAGCGTCCTTTTCCAAAGCACTTATTGGCTCTCAGGGGCAAGTAGTAGCTACTGGCAATAAGTAATGAGATGTGACAAGTTGTAATTGATGAGCCTTAGAGAGAGGGAGATGGAGGTGGAGGGGGGAGGGGGTCTTCTCTGCTCTCACCCACAACAGCCGTTGTACTCAAACTTTCCTTGGTTCAGCTGCATGGCCAGATCTGAAAGAGCATTGGGGAGAAAGAAGAGATTTTAATAGCTTTAGAACCACAACAAATCTAAAATTATGAAGACAAAAACCCAATATGAAAACAATACATTAGAGTACTGGCAAATGTTTTAGGTTTTTGGCTGAAAAGCAGAGAGATATTTATTTCTTTAACATCTTTGCTCTTAAATAATCTACTTCCAAGAGCTCCACCTCCTTTGTAAAAGGCCTCCAGCTCTGCACATGCCCTGCACACAGTGGACCATATGGTCAAGCCGCTTTTGCTTCCAGATACAGAGCAGCAGCTGCTGTTCAGTAGGCATAACACAATATATATATGTTTGTGCACAATTTAAAAATGTTAGTTTCATAAGAGACTTGCACAGTCAAAAGCTGAAAAATAAACAGGAGCAACTGTGGAGATGAGACTAATATATAAAGTGTCAGCAGGTTGGTTATGTTAATATTTGCACAAGAGACTCAAACAAAACGCTGCTTGTTCTTCCTAGCTAGGAATGTAAACCTGAAAATAAGTACTGCATATCAATTCATGCAACAAGAAAATGAAAAACTTGACAGTATGATGCAAAGACAAATGCTCCTCTTGTACTTTTCCACATTTTCTCATGTAACAAGTACAAACTTCAGGAATTTCAGCAGGGTTTTTTGTAGTAGACTGAAACAAATTAACATGTAATTGTGAAGTGGAAGTAAAATTATACATTTTTAACCATGGACTCTACAGCATCTATTTGTATTCACCCTCCCTGAGTGACTATTTTGAAGGAACACATTTTACTGCAATTACAGTGAAGCTTTGCACATCGAGACATAAATTCGAGGATCATTGACCTGCTGGAAAATTAACTTCCACCCCAGTTTTAAGTTTTGTGTATCATCACTTTTTCCCATGTTAGTTCTGTTTATTAACTGACCAGGTCCTCTGTTGCATGTATAGACAAGCATCCCCACAGCATGATACTGCCACCACTAGGAGTGAAGCAGAACTTCTTAAGGTTTTCTTCAAAACAATTTACTTTTCCCCACTCTTTCATAAATAGATTTTATTCAGGGGTATCAAAGTATAGTGGGCTTATGCTGCACCTTTTAACTTTTTTTTATGAATAAGGATCAGAAATCTTGTCATTTTTCTTCCATTTTACAGTTATTCACTGTATTGTTTAAGTTTGTGGTTGTAATGCAGCAAAAATGAAAAGTCAAGGCACTGAACATCAAGTAATGTGATTTTTGTGTAAGTGATAATGTTGACAGTACATATAATAAATAACATGCAGCATAAAACATTAGGTCACATGTGATGTCTGAACAAAAAGTGTTATCAAACACATTTTAATTCAAACTGGGTGCATATCATGCTCTTATTCCTTTCCATCATCTTTAGCAGCTGATTAGCGTGTCCTCCTTCAACCACGTCATGTGCATAAGATACCATAAGATCAGAGGTGCTTTTCTATATTTCGGGAACACATTAAATACACACGTGTGTGTAAGAGAGGGAGAGGTCAGAAGTCCCATGTTGGATGCTGTGGTACCTGGGGTCTGGAAGTTGAGGGAGACCATCTGGCAGCCTGCGTTCCAGAAGATCTGAGGCATATAATTACTGGAGTCCACCCTGCCTCCTTTGGGGTAGATACGGCTCATCTGACGCTTGTTGTAGCTGCACTGATGCTCAGGAAAATTTCAAAAGGGATTAAAAAAAGAAGGAGAGCATGTGTGTTTCTGCACATGTGAGTGTGTGATTAAAAATGTGTGCATGTCTGTAACAGCAATGGAAAATGCAGATGGTCGAACAAACCAACATGACTTAGCAAAGACATAAAGCTTGAGACGCTGCATGTTCTGTTTGAACAGAAAGCACAGAAAAATATGCAGCTGTAGTAACCAATGATTTACGAGATCTCTATATAGTTTAAAGAATGAAGGTGTACTTAGTAGTGCTGATCATGATATCATAAGGTGTGTCCATTAAGTTTTTCAAATCTAAAGGAGCAGTAATCTCAGTGGCTCAAAGGATACTTGACAAACTCGATGGCGTTGGTCTTCAGATAGCCCAGGCCCACTGACTCGTTGAAGGATGACATGTTGTGGTGAATATTCCTCTCTGAAACACACAAAATAGGACCAGAAATGGTAAAATCAGGCTCTTTGCCTTGGAAGCTGTTTTTCTGCTCTCCACATCAGTGTACAGAAAACAGAAAACAGTAATGATCCTCACCTTCTGCAACATCAAAACCCTGGAACTTCACCGGCTGTGCATAGTTGACCATGGCTGAGAGATACGGGTGGATATTTGTGGTGGCTGACTCATATTTATATTGCGCTATCAGAGCCTCCTCAGAGTCCTCCGCCACGTCTCCGCCCTGCACACAACACAGCAATGGTTATATAAATATCTTCCAAAGACCTCTACACAGTAAGGAGAAGCATCGGCGGGTTCTTGCCTTCTTGTTGTTGTCTTGATCAGATGCCTCAGAAATATCTGTGGCGTCTGTTGCTTCAGAAATCTCTGTGACCTCATCATCAGGTACCTGGGGGGAAAAAAAAGGTCCAATCATGAGGAGCCCTGTGATTTTTACAAATATGGCTAATCTGACTTCATTAAAAATATTTATCAACATCAGTTGCTGTAACTTCATGTAATGTTTACTGGAACTAAAACTGAGGAAGTCGGAGGCAGGAAACATTTCAATGACATTTTCAAGATGCAGTCAATGGATTGTTTTTTTTTGTACCTCATGAATAATTTAACATAAATGTGATTTCCTTCCCCCTATTGGCTACTATTTTGCAGCGAAATGTGAACAACTCCAGCTTTCAAAATAAGAATTTGAGAAATTAAACTGGAAAAAACGGCGTAAAGCTGTATAATCCGTCTATCATTTGTTCTTTCCATTTTGACAAATATAAATAAAAAATTAAGCGATTTGTTCATGAATTGTATGCACAAAGTAATTCAGTTGGCATTTAAATGAAGTCAATATATTTAACAAATTTTTTCTTCCAAATTTTAGACAATTTTATTGAATTTGATTTTGAAGTGTTTGATAAATGCAAAAGCTTACTGTGAAACATTTGAAAATAATTATAAAATTGAGAAAAAAAATGTCAAATCAATTGAGGAATCAAAAACTTTGACAGAAAACCAAATCAATATTTCAAAAAGTTGATTCTATAAGAAATTTGTCAACATTCAGGTGAGGAAGAAAAAATAGCTTACCTAAACATTGTTTAATGCTATGAACTTAGTATGCATTATTTTCTAAATCAGTCAAAAGCACACAAATCTTGAGACAAGCATGTTATACAATAGTTGCAGGTATATTAAAAAAATCCAAGAGTAACATCATAAATGTTTAAGTTAATTGCTTTTGCTTCTGTAAGATTTAATTTTGGTCTATGAAATGATCTGAAAAGTGCAAACTACAAACAGCTTTTTGCCCAAATCTGATCCTCAAACTACAGACTGACCTTTTTGATGCTGTTGCTGCGCTCTTCCTCTTTTCCAGAGCTGATGACGTTGCTCTGGGAAACACTGTTCGTCTCTTTCTCACTGGTGACTTCTGACAGAATGCTGGGAGCCTCTGAATTCAAGTCTTTATCTTCAGCTTCTTTTTCCCCTAAACCAAGACACATAGTATGAAAAGAAACTTAGTTACTCAAATGTATGTCAGTCCCTTTTCTTTTAATAAACAAATTAACTATATGGAGTTTTTCTTTTACACAGAATCAGACATTTTTCTTGAAGAACAGTGCTGGTCAGAAGGGAACATATAATTAACATGGCTATAAATGTATTAATTCAATTTCAGTACAGCTTGTTGTATAACTCCAAAAAATGAAAATTTAAAAAAGCTAAACTGATATAAATACATTCTGGAGAAGCATTTTATACTCCGACAAGACAAATATTTTTTAAGAGCAATGTGAGGCTATAAGCCTTAGAATACTGTAACAAGCATGGAAGGGGAAGCATGATGCTGTGGGGCAGACTTGCTACATGTGGTATTGGTATATTGCACAAAGAATTATTGCATTTGTATCATTATGCGACTGAAACAACTACTCAACTACATAATTAGAAGCTGAATATAACATTTATAACCAAGATAATCACAGTTGTATCCAACATATTGATATGCCTGTCCAATTGGTCAGTTTACACAAAAACAGTTAAAGTTGTATTCAGCTGACCGTTCTCTGCGTCGTCCTCATTCTCCTCTCCCATAATGATAGCAGGAGTGTTGGTCTCGCCGGCCTCCATGTGCTTCTTTAAAGCTTCAAGTTGCCCTGTGTCACACATTCACAATGTTTGTAGTTTCCAAACTTAACGTCACATGATGATGAAGTTAAGCGTCTGCACTTTATACGTACTCTGCTCCACTTCAGGTTTTAATCGCTTATTCTTTATTAGGATTTTTCTCTTCAGGTCGTTTGGTGAAGGTAAAGGATGCCCAGGATCCATCTGAAGACAGGCAGAGAAAGACATGACACAATCCCAATTCCGTGACTGCTTGTTTTATATAGTGGGAAGAAATTTCAGTGAGAGAAAGAGGAAAACTTTACTGGGTAGTTCTCCAGAGGCTGTCTGAGAAGGAGGTCGCCAAAGAGCTCCTCACAATACTTGGCCATCTTATACTGCTGTAGTTTACTGGAAATAAACAAAAATAAAATACAGTGAACAAAATGACATGTTATTACAGTAGATATGTTAAAAACATTAATGGAAAATGTACCTGCAATGATTTTCAAATGATAAAATAACAGGATAATCAGATGTGACAAACGCCGTCTCCTTGATTGCTTGGATCACATCCTGTGGGGATGAAAACAGACATAAAGGAGTTAGGATATGCAGTTTCAAAGTATGAGCACCAGGTGGCAGAAGGCTATAATAATAATAAAAAAAAAAACAGCACTCATTTCTGTCGTCTCCACTGTGTGCACATCATTTGAAAGTCTTTTTGAGCTTGGCGGGCTTGATACGTTCTTTTATGATGGTTAAACCCAGATATTTGTAAAGACTTTTTTATTTATCAAACAGAATATGTTTGGTAATCCTAACTTAAAGCAAGAAAAGTTTAATCTGATATGATGTCAATGAGTAAAAAGGTTGTTCATAGTTTTACATAAGTAGAAGTAGTTATCTGGTTATGCATGTGACAAAAGTGGATCCCTATGTTTGGTCCCTAAACCATCTGGAGGATACAGTAAACAAACTTTCTGAAGAAATTTAAACGGGGTCTGCCAAAGTGTGCCCGTTGGTTAGAACCCAGCCTACTGATGCTAATAATTAGCATCAATGCTAAAGTAAGCTACAATGTACTCAATAGCATGTGGAGAGTCACAAGCATGTTGAAAAAAATATGGACTTAGTCCATTCAGTATGTTAAAATTAGTGTAGAAGCTAAAATTAGCCAAAATGTTAATGTTAGCCTAAATGCTGCCAGTGACATGTGGGTTATAACTAGCATGTTGTCTCCATTCGGTGTAATAAACATGGCAAATAATAGCTAAAAAGCTTATTTTAGGGAAAAGGATACTGCTAATGTGGGCAGTAGCTACTGCTAATGTTTGTGCTGATGTTAAAGCACTGCCTTCGGATTTTTACTTTTGCAAAAGTAAAAATCAGATGTTTACTTCGTGGCACTTGGTTACTAGAAAACATGCTAATCTCTTAGCAACAGATTAACAACAAATACTGTTATTGTAAAACAACAACATAGGATTTCTTCTGCTCTTTTGAAATACTACTTATTATATACTACTTATCAGTAATTGTGCAGTTGGTGAATTTTTCAGAAAAGTGAAAGTCCTTTTTTTTTTTTTTGTCATTGGTGGTAAACATATTATAAACACAAAAGTACAATTCGGATTTATAATTCGTGGCAGTTCGTTACCAGAAAAAAAAAAAAAAACGCTCATCTCTCAAAACTAAATTATCGTTTATAAAACATAAGCTATTTTGAAATACTGATTATCTGCTTAGACACAAGAAATTTACAATCTGTTGGATAAAGAAAGCAGAACCCATCTATGAACAGAACTGACTATTGGATATATTAGCAGGTTCTCCACTGCTGTGGTGATTTACCTTGAACAGGATGTCTGTGCACATGGCCTTGCCATGAGTAATGATGGGTTCCTGGTCCTCCCCTTTGCCATCCCAGCAGTCCAGCTCCACACATCTGATAAATAAGCAAGTGGAAATCTTCCTGAAGTACTCAAATTGCACAATGGGTCCATTACAAATTATAAACAGGACATTATGTACATGCATAACCACATTTTAGCTTATTTTACATCAATGCAGTTTATGAAGAACAATAACTTTTTCTGCAAGTTGTGTTTATGAATGACTGACTGGAGCTTTATAAAATATGGCACATTAGTCTAGCATTTCAGCAAACTGTTGTCCATATTTAGTGTGTATCTTGCACTGCTTTAAAGTTCAGCTTTGGAAAAAATTAAGAGGCCACTTAACATGATCAGTTTCTCTGAATTTATTTTTATTCCATGAATTACTGAAGTATCTGTGAAATTCCAAGCCAAAATTTAGTATTTATTTGCAGAAAATGAGAAATGACCAAAATAACAAAAAAGATGCAGTGTTTTCAGACCTCAAAGAAAACAAGTTCATATTAATTTAGAAATGATTTTAATGTTTTAACTTGGGAATAGCTCAGAAATCAATATTTGGTGGAATAACCATGGGGATTTTAATGGGGTTCAGTGCAGTGGACTCTTAATTTTTCAAAGCTAATGTAAAATCAATACATGGCATTGATTTTTTCATGCGTCAGATTGAGACTCTGAATCAGAAAATGTTTATTCTTAAATTTTATAGGCAGAGAAAGATGTCTATTCATTATGCTTAGACTGTGTCACTGTGTAATACCTGCATCCGGACAGCAGGACCTGGCGGTACATCTCCACTGACGACTTCCCTCCAAACTGTCTCCCTGTCAGGTATGTATTGTGGGAGGAGCTGATAAAGTAATGAGCCAAAGGCTGATCCATGTCTTGGTACAGCTCTAGTCTGTCCAGGAACACCGGAGCATTTTCGTCTGACATTAGGTACCGACAGAACCCGTCACTCGACATGCAGCCTAAGAGGAGGAAGACGAGATGAAGATGGCTTTGTGATTATAATAAATTAGCCAGGTTTAAATTAAATAAATACCCGTTTCTGTAGCTTCCAGACTACACAGGCAGATGGCAGCAGAGGCAAAGAAAAGCCTGTCACCAGATTTCATTCATACATTGCTTTTACCTTTTTTCTTCAGCTCTTCGTCCCTTTCATATTTCTCGATGATTTGCATGGCTCTTTTGGGGTCGTAAAATGGAAACAGAATCTCATTTAACCTCGGGTCACGTTGGTTCTGCAGAGCAAGACACGAGCACAGGTGTACATCACATGTACGTTACGTCCAGGTCCTCCCAACATAAACGCTTCTTAAAAAAACCATGCATGTCAACACTTTCAGTAGAATTTAAAACTCAATTCATATCAAGGATTAATTTTGTGCAAATGCTTGGAGAACTTGTGACTTTAATTTCAGATATTTCTAACACTAGCATGTCTTCAACAGGATGGCATTTAGATCGTAGGGCAAAACCAATCACTACAAAAATAAGTGCAGAGTTAAAAATGATTCATAACAAGGCAGTCATATGTGCTGGAAGGGTTGAAAGCAGCTCTAACAAGACGTTACAGTGACGGAGCACATTCTTGTAGGCAAAGAAGGAATGAATCCAGCTGAGTCCAGAGCATGGAGCAGCACAGACATGACTGGACAGCAGATGCAACAAGCAGGTATTCAGCCACACACAGGAGGACGGCCGCAAAACACAGACACACAGCAGGAAGCAAGATGAACCAAGCCAGACGCAACAGGATGGAAACCTCTCCTCCTGTTGTCATGACAACACCAATCAGACAATGGGAGGCAAACCTCGCTAAGGGAGAGCGGGAGGAACGGGACGAGAGGGGGCATGCAGAGTTTGGTAGCTGGTGGAAGTTGCCGCTCCAGGCAAGCTGAATGTTTAATTGGGTTTCAATGATGGCTGTCGTGTCGGAGGGCAACTTCTATCCACAGCAGGAAGGGAAGAGGAGGCAGGGTAGGGGGGGCAGCAGAGAGGGGCTGGCTGAAGCCAAATACACAAAGAAGTTAATGAATGATAAAGAGCTTACTTCATTCAGAAAGCTGACTAACTGGTCTACAGTTAAATAATCTGTTTTGTTCCCATTGCTGCAAAGGAATTATTGGAAAAGAAAAAAAATATTGTTATAACTCTTAAAACGGACATCCACACACTCATCCACACAGTCAGTTAAAGTGAGAAAGTGTTTTGTGTTACACTTTTTAGTCCAAATTTGTTAAACATATCTCTTTATGTTCGAATGTTGCCAGTAGGTTGATCCTAATTCAGTGCTGAACTGAAAGCAGGTTAGGCTGTCCAGGCGTAGTTAGTGCAGCAGGAGCAGAAACATTTATCCAAATCAAACCCAATGTCACCCAACAGTTCTCACTTTTATTTCAGAGTAGATTATTGAAACAACAAAGTGTTATTTTTTATTTTTTTGTTGATCCATTCTATTCCTGGTTATGCTCAAAGCCGGTGAACTTATCAGCTACACAAACAAGCATGCAGGAGAGTTTAAAGCAGGACAGCTTACATTTTCTTGAAGAGCTCCTCTATATCTGTGCGAGGGCAAATCTTCTGTGTCAGCGCGTAGAAAATGTCAAAGGTGAAGTCTGAGGGTTCAATCTCGTCATTCTGCAGCCATGTACAGAAACACCACAGACTTTAAGATTCATTGCATAAGAAGTGATCAAATGGAAGTACCTGGCTCTCGCTTTTACCTTTCCACTGGGAAGACCTAGATCCTTCAGAGCCTGAAAGATCCCTTTCTCTGTCTTCCCTGATGCAAAGGTTCTTGTGATACTAAAAAGGAGATGAGAAAGTTAAAAGTAGCAAATCAAAGAACCAGTTCTCAGACACAAGCGGTGTAAAACTGTGGCAGAGATTTGTTGGCAAAGTTCAAACCCTCCAAAAGATCTTAAGGAACAAATGCTCTATAACATAAACGATGTTTAGATTAAGCTATTCTACAAATAATTGGCAATCATCTACTTTTTTTTTATAAAACAGTTTGAAATACAAAAACAACTTTCCTTCACCTTTACAATTTTGCACTATTATATTAGTCTATCACATGAATTCCCAATAAAATAATCATTAGGGCTGCAGTGATACAAAAGGTAAAAATAGCTAAAAGTTTAATAAAAATACTTAAGCAAGTGTTGAGATTAGTAAATTAGTTAAATCATTATGACTACTATTAGGTGTTGAGATGCTTTACCAAGGCCGAGAAAGAGTCACACGCTGTTAGACAAAGGGCCCATAGTAAAGAGTTACATTTTTGATTCTGTTAGACACCAAGGTCCATTTCTCACGAGAAACAGAAACTTATCAGGCCACAGAGACATGGTGTGATTTCAGGGAGCGTCTTCAGTCCATATAATCAGCTGCCCTCCTCTTTCTCCTCAGACGCTGCACAGACTTGTGTAGAAGCTCTTCTCGGATGTAATGGTAAAGCGTCTCCTTTCAGCGCTGAAAGTTAATAAAATAAGTAAAGTCTGAATGATTTTCTTGGCTGATTTTATGCTCCGAGTGTCAATACAAATTATGATTCATCGATTGAGATTCTAAATCTCAACACAAGGCATTGGAAACATGTTGAGAAATGCATAAAAATTATTCTTACCCTCTAACAGGGATCTTCCCGTTGACATTGGTCAGGAAACACATCCTCATCCAACTAAATAAGTAAATTTAAAAGCACACAAAAACAAAACCAATCAAAGAAAAGTTCAAAAAGAAGTCATGGGTTAATCCCATAGACTTTGCAGGCAGATCAATTTCTCTATAAACACTCCAGTGTAAAGGGTTTACAGTGTTTCCCAGTATTTGGAGCAGCATAAATACACTCACTGTTTCTTGAGGCATGTCATTGGACACACGTTGTTGGCCTTAAAGTTGTGGATCACCGACCTCAAACCCTCAATCCATTTCTGAAAACAGCCAAGCATAAGTATTAAAAATTACACATGAGCACACTGCTGCCCCCTACAGACAGCGACCCACAAATAGAAGACACTAAAGGTCCTAATTGAATTGTGTTGAGAAAAACTGTCAATAAAAAAACCTCAATTTACACAACAAGGCAAAACATCCTAGAAATGTACTAAATAGTTGAAATTAAATCAGACAATTTTCTCATTATTAGCTACTTTTCACAGGTTGAATACTGAAAAATAACAGCATGTAACGTCACACACTTATCCTGAGTTGAGTAAAAATCAGATTAATGTTTAGGATTTATACTTTGATGTTTCATGATTCTCTGGTGGATTCCAAAATCACTTTCTCTGTTAAGGAACCCACATTGCTCTTTTCTGTGCTACAGTCCAGAGAACAAAAAATGAGAACCAGTCCAACTGGATTTAGCATGCCAGACTTTTAAAAAAAGATTATATAGTGGTACCTCTTCTTCATGTACAATAATTTCCAAATCACAAAATACTTAGGCGACAGTTGGCGCTCATCTAAAATCTAAAACATGGCAATAACAAAAAGTGAAAACTATCAGCAGATAGTCTGGTGGAAGTTGCTCCTCCAGGCTCTTCTGTATCTCGTCTCAACAAGATACAGAAGAGAAGCGACAGAGAAAACGATTCATTCAAATGCGTCTCTTTATCACAATGACTCAAGGCCGTGTGTAGGAGGGGGAATATACATCACCCTGCATTCCCTTTCCTTTCATTCTTAATGAAATAGTTACTCTGTGTGGGTGCTGCTTTGGCCTTTATGTACAGTAGATTATTGAATTAATTTTGGCTACACTCCAACTGCTGAAAAGCCTTTAGGTTGTTTTCTTTTTTTTTCCTTTTTGCAACATGCTTTGTGACCCTTAGATATTTCTGGCTTTGTGCATTATTAACCAAAGTGCCATGCAAAACAGATCAGGTGGGATCCCAAATATATTTTCTAATTGACTGAGACAGGATTATATTGTTTCCTGTTCACTCCTGTATCGGCACCATTTGTGTAATACGAAGGTTTTGAAAACAACTGCGTGCATTTACCCTGGCTGTGTCGGGGCTCTCTGCCACCATGAACATGAAGCTCAGGTTGACCAGGTCAGTGCCGCTGCAGATGCAGATGATGCATCCCTCCAGGTCGGCCTCAGTCTTTCCTATGGCCTCGAATGAGGACAGGATCTTTGGGTCCTGGGAAAATAAGGAAAGATCAACAAACTGAATACTGAACACGTCATCGAAGGTAAGCAATTTTGCTTACCTTCGATGACGTGTTCAGTGTTCAGTTAGGAATGTGACAAAGAGGGGCATAGAAATATCCTTAAAAAGTAATTTAATGTGCTTATTTACACATTCTAAATAATAATAAATTACGAAATGCTAAACAAAATGCATACAGGCAGTCTATCTCATTTTTACGTCATTATTGTGATGATTTTCTTAAGTTTCTTTTAACTGCCTCCTAATTTTATGACAAGGTTGCAATGTAGCTCATAAGTTTACATGTACTTATGGGAATGAATGTCACTAATTGTGGGCCTTTAATGATGACTCTGAACAGTCATTTTATTGGGTTGTTGATAACATCACATTTCAACACATTAAAAGTTGCTACACCAGGTTGAATTTTATGTATATTTTCCTCTATAACAAAAGTTATGCACACAACCTCAAGTATATACATGCACCCCCACTAATGTCTACATAAATATTACATCTTGAAAGCTATACTTTTTGTAGCAAACATCAGGTTTCTGCCATAATTCTGGCTGGACATCCAATCCTGACTTTTAGCAGAATTGGTAGAGCTAATATAAACTGGTTATGAACTCAATACAATATTGAAGTTCAGACCAATTTAGAATCTTAATGTTGGTCTGAATTACGCATTCCACTAGCCAGTTTCGATGCGTTTCAGTCATTGTCCTGTTGGAAACACTCAGCTACATCCAAGTTTCCACAATCTGATTTCCACCAGTTCCTGGAAAGTACAATCTCCAGCCAGAATTATAAGAGGCAGCATGTGGTTTCTCTGCACCCAGCAAAGAGACATTTATCCAAATTGTGCAGGGGTATGCCTATATTTCTATCCATAATTTTCAACCTGAGTGGATTAGACAAAAAACTGGATTAAATTCAAACATTGGCAACCAATTTTACCTCACTGTTTACAACAACTCCAAAATTAAATAGCTAAAATATATAATTATACTGCCAAATGATGAGTGTAAATACACCGACAGGCTGGGAATGACTATTCTTCCAGTGGAGAGTAAAATCCATCCACAAAAAAAGAGAGAAGAAAATCACAGCGTCAGTTGTCCTCCTCTCATGGTTGTAATCAGACATCAGCTTTGTCACCACAGGAGAAACTAATGTGTATTTGTTGTATGATCGAATTAACAGCAACAGGCGTTGCAGCTTTAAAATCCCAGCCGGCTATCTCATCCATCTCCTCTTCCTCATTGGATTATTTGGAACAGCTGTGCCGTCCTTTGTGGAGAAGCCCTGCTATCGCCTTCCTGCCACTTATGAAACACCGTGCAGCGTTTGAACAAACACAAGGCGCTGCTATCGAACTGCAGCATCTGCATACGTGTCCACACATACGCACGGTGACCGTGGACCAAACAAACAGGTTAACATCAAAACATCTGCACCCGATCGGTAACGTTTGCAGCACTTCTCTACGCAGTCTTTTGCAGACTTTCAGCTGCTTGATGAGTTTGTATACAGATATTGATATAAAGCAGGAGCCCTACCCCTAAGTTTAGAAGCATCTAATAACAGCGTCCATAATTCATACAGTTGGAATCGAGTCAATATTACATTTGATAGTGCAGCGAATGAATCAATATTTAATATACAGAGAGACCCTAAAGGTTTATATTTGTGTGTGTCTGGCTTGCTGATTGGTTGCCAGATGCAGTGAAGAAGCCGACTCCTGGTCAGAATGTCTCTTCAGAATCACCTCCTGGACGAGGACGAGGATGTTTTTTCTTTTTTTTGTTCTGACAGAGACAGAACGTCTTATACCTGTGAGCTGTTGGCAGCGTATTATTACAGAGGCATCATTATCTATTTTTCCTCTGAGGGTCAAACAAACACAATAAAACATGATTCAAATACAGCCAGTGGCTGAACTCGTCCAGGGTTGTGTCAATATTGAGGTGTTAAATATTTAATGTTATGTATAAGTCATCAGTGAGAAGTCAGTCAGGATTATTAGGCAACGCTGAAATGCGCCACTGAAGCATTGGCTAATTTTAGACATGAATTATGACGCTTAAAAAACGGCCTCCCCAGATTTGTTGTTTTAAACAGGAGAGTCGCAGTGAGAAAACAAGCCTGTGTTGTGGGATGAGAGTGCAAGTTTCAGTGAAAGCAGAAGTGAGAAGCTTGTCTTTCCAAAAAGTCTCACCTTAGGGACGGCACCAACACGGATACTGTTGATAAGAGAACACTCGAGAACCTGGCCCTCCTGCGGGACACAAACATCGTAGGAGGGTTAAGAAAAAAACAAAATAACTCCATTCCGATATTTTAGCTTCAAATGTAAGGTAACAAAAAGTTACTGCCTAAAATTTAAATTAAAACTGTCAGAGGAAATGAGACCTACAAAAGTATTTAGCTAAGCTTAGCATCATCTTGCTGTGCCAATGGCAATGTTAGTGACGCCTAGATTTCACAGGTATTACAATATTTTTGACAGGAATCCAACTGGCAATTTAAATTGATTTTTTTCTAAACTCGAAGAAAAAACTTTTAAAATTAGAATTAGACAAATTTGGATTATTTTTTTAAACAATACCCAGAGTAGTGTAGAGTCATAGAACAAGAAAATTGTTTATTTATAAGTGATCATATAGGACTGTGTAACATTAAGAAATAAATTGTAGTAAAAGTAAGGATTTACTGTGGATTTTGTTTATTTCTGTAAAATATAAGTCATACCTTTATCGTATTAGTAAAGGCTGTAACTTTCTGCACTTTGCCAGCTTTTCTATGCTTTTGACTTATTTTTTTCAGGAACCGAAGTGCGGTCTGCTTCAGGAGGCTAGACCATTTCTTGAAACATAATATAAGAAGCTTTATGACTGAGGACAGAGTCTGGAGTGTCTCCTGACAAAAAATGATAGTTGAAAGACAGATAAGAGGAAAATTGTACCTTTCCCTCACTCTTCCATGTGATAAAGAAGCCATATTCATCCACCTTCATCTGACAGTTGGGCTCAAAGAGGTATGGGTCCTGAGAAGGAGAATTGCATTTTCATATTAGAGGCTTCATTGATCAAAGAGTTTCATTTGATGTAGCCTCACATTACACAACCTGCAAGGATTATACAATCAGACAAGAGGATGAAGCCCTAATATATTCTATAAGGCAAAAACCTTACACACACACACAGCCACCCACACACACACACAGACACACACACACGCACGCACGCACATGTTTGCGTGGCTATCTTTTTGGGGACTTTCTACAGCCTAAACCTTACCCTTATCCTAACTATTACATACCTAACCCTAACCAAAACTCAACTTAGTCTTAAATCTAACCCCTGACCCAAAAACAGTAGCCTGGTCCCCACAAAAAAGCAGTGGGTCCCCATAACGCAGTGTTAGAAAAATGATCCCCACAAGGTGGTATAAACAAACGCAGGCGCACGCACACACACACACAAGTAGAAACTTTTCCTTCTAAAATAATGCACAAAAATCATTCAATTTGTATGAATAGATAGTTTAATCTAGATAAAAATGATCAGTACAGTAAGTGAGATGTACAAATGTAAACATTTGGTATATAGGATTAGTGCTCCACTTCACATAAAGGAAATATAAATAGGAGTATACCTGTATATGAATAATTTCAATACTGAATATCAAAGGCAGAGCATATTATGAAAATTTTTATTCCCTTCCCCTCTGATCTGAGATGGCCAAACAGATTAAAAGGGAAAAAAAAACAGAAGGGGGTTGATGCTGAGAGGTCACTCTTTCTCTAATATTAGCAATGGGGAACAATGCCACACACAAGCGTACACGCACATCTACATGTAATGCATTATTTTAGGATGCCTGCTGCAGCCATTAGATACATGGCCACAAATGGGGCGACGCTGGCCTGTTTAGCTGACGTGTGTCATCTGAAACCACAAGAAAATGAAGAAAACATTCAATCTTCCATCCAGGAAGCAGCGAGGCCTCTGAGAGCTCGGCTAAAAGCTTTCAATTCACTTTCATCTGAATTAAGGCTGACAGGGACTTAATTTTACAACCTAGCCAGTTCTTTGAGGGAGATGGCAAAAGGGTGCGCTACTGCAGTAAGACTGGAAAACTAAATCTTATAATGACAAAGGAATCAAATATTCAAGGGAGAGACTTTCATCTCTAAATGGATGGATTCTGTCTTTCCCATCCAAGATGCCACATCAATGTGTGTGTGTGTGTGTGTGTACACACAAAACTACATTTAAAATGGAAAGCACAAATCTAGAAAGTGTGGCATGCACTTGTATCCAGTCCCTATCCTTTCTTCTGTTTCTTGGTCTCCATGATGCCGTTTGTTCACTAATGTTCTCCAGCAAACCTCTGAGGCCATGATAGGACCAAGCATTCGCCAGAAACCCATGCTTATGAGTGTTCAGCGTCTTGCAGTTCTGGCCCGTCACTCTCTGGGACGGGCCAGGGGAGGGATCCTCCTCCCCAGCTGTCAATATGAGGCTGCCTGGTCCCATAGAAACCAAACACCAGCCGCATCTTCAGCGATTGATTTCCTATCAGTGAGATAATGAAAGAAATATGCAGAGGAAGAAGCGCTTTGGCTCTTAGCATGATGAATTGCACTCCATCTCTTTAACCTTTCACTTCCATGGCTGCGGACTGTCAGAGAGGGGAAAATACATTTGAAATATCTCTAATAGACAAACACATTGTAATTACTACAGATCTATAACCCATTTAAAACCTTTCCATTGTACTTCAGAACACTTAAATGTTGTCGAAACAGGGAGGCAGAACCTCTATTAAAGTGGTGGAACTGCATTCTAACTGGAGTGAACATTTGATTAAAATTCAACAGGCCACTTAGAACATGTGCACATTACCTGCCTCCACCATCTGTCGCTCAGTGAGGTTTCAGACAGTGGGGAATGTTTTTGTGTGGAAACAAAAAAAAACAATCTTTCCTGTTTAGCGTGGTTCTGTGCCCTCATAAGTGACATGTTTATGTTGTTTCAGTCGACCTTAGATGTACCCTGCAATCTTTACAAAGTTCAACTTTCATCAGTTTTGTTTTTTCAGATATAAATAATCCCATTCTAGAATATAATTAGTCCTTAAGGAAAAAGAAAAAAAAAGCAGAGGTGAGATGAAAAGCTGACCTTATTAACATTCAGGCTGGTTCCATCATGTTCTGCCTCTGCTTGGCTCAAAGTTCACAGCAGCAACACATTGAGGACGCTCATCAAAAGTACAGCGACCCAGTTTTAATTGCTCTCTGACGTGACCGTGGATATGATCATGGCTCTCCACGCACGCTTTCATGTTTTCCACTGTGCTCTGAGAGGGATCCTCCTCCCCTCTCCGACAGCTGCATGGATGGAGAGGACTGAGGGGATTTCCTGGTGCATGCAGGGCGACACGCGTGTCTTTCTGCTGGGTGGGTGACACACTTTCCCTTTGCCTGTCAAATGTCCTACCTAAGTGCCCTCATTAAGTTAATCAGAGGAAATAGGAGCCAAAACAAGATGTTTTTTTTTAAGTCCGCTGTTATAATTAAACTCGGAGAATGTTTTCATCCAACTAGAATTATTTGGAGATAACAAACGCGCAGTTTACCTCATCAAACCTGTCGAAGGAGGCGCCTTCTTGCATGAACTCAGGCAGGTGCTTCTGCCAGTTGAACTCATAGGACTTTGTCATGGCTGCTCACAATCCTGAGACACAAAAGAAAAGAGAAAGAACAGGTTAGTCTAAAAACAAAATGTGCATGACAACTGGTAGTTCTATCTTGCCCCTTTGACTGACACACAATCTGTCCAAGGTGAACCTCTCCTCTTGCTCAATTACTGCTGGAGGACAGTAAAAAGAAAAAAACAAAAACATCTTTAAGGACTTTGAAATTCCACTAAAACCAGTCCCTGCAGGTTTCACCAACTCAAATTTAAGACTTTTTAAGACCAATTTAAGCCTTGTATTTCCACAGAAAAGTATATATAGCAAACTGCCGATACTTCTGCACTTACTATGGCAGACACAAAAAAAGCTATCTAGCTAACTAGCAAGAGGCCGTTAGCAGTGAGCTACCAGTTGCATAAACTGTCCAGAGTCACATGCAATGTCTGAGTGCGACTCAAACGTTTGAAGTCCCGCAAGAAAAACAATACATATGATTATATGAGTCCTGTCAAGACAAAATTTAATACCCGAGATAAACGTATTTAATGCAAACTTACGTTTTTAAAAATAAATTTAAGACATATTAAGGCCTTAATTTTAGATAGACGAATTTAAAACACTTTAAGGATGGGCGGACACCCAGTAAAAGTCCAGACCAACATGCACACAGTACAAACATCTGCTCAGGAGAAACGGCTTTATAATGTCAATTGTTTGCTTAAGGTTGGTTTATTAACATCCAATCAGGAGTTTAGCTGCACCACGCTCAACAGCAGCAACGTTATGGCCCGACTGTTAGTACAAGGCCTACAAAGGTTATAAAGTAGCTGAGAATCGATAACACCAAGGATTGACTAGTACATCCATATTGTTTCTATATGAATGACCCAACTGGGTTTACTTATGCAGTTAGTCTGAGAGGGGGCTTATTTGAAACCATGCACATTGAACACAAGAACAGCACTCATGATTCCTGCAGCAATTCATCAGGTCAATATAGAGCAATTAGGGAGCCTTTTTTCAGTCTATCAGGCACATAGATCTATTGTTGAATAATGACAGAAGCAGGTTGAGGAAGCAACACTCTACATCTTAATCTAACTCCTGGATAGGATTTGAACCTCATGGTTTATAGCTTTTTTAAAATCTTATTTTAAATGTCTGCATTTTAAAACGGCAACAAAAAAAAGCATCAAAAAGCCATTTGTTTCTTGTTTTTAATACCCATTTATAACAGGAAACTCAAATGACCTGGGTCACTGTGAAAAGACACAGTGACCCTGAACACACACCATGCCCTTTTCCAAACACAAATCAAGTCAGTTTTGATTCAAAAGACCACAACTCATGTGCTAGTTCACAGGATATTGTAATATTGTGGATGACACCACCCAAATGTGGCTTTGTCTTACATAAGCCTTAAATGTGTCAGGCAAAACTGTGAGGGAGCCATTTACATGAGGACGTGACATGCTATGTATAGTCTGAGAGCTCAGCTAATATTAAATTATTATAAGAATACTGTGAGGTTTGGTTATATTTTGATCAACTGTACACCAGTATCAAACCCTGATGGCCAGGCACTTTGGAAATTAGCCAAGGAGTTATCCAGAAGAGGTCGTCCTCAAGTGTGTCATGCACCAAATGCAGGGTGAGGCAAAATCATATACGTTTTTCAAGCTTGAGAAATCAGCTTTTTTTGAAACATACCCTACTGAGGGTAGTGAGGAAGAGACAGACAGGAGATAAACAAGAAGACTGAACAAATTACAACTCTGTAATCTGCTCTATCCTATTCTTTTGAATGTCTTTTGTAAAACATTTTTCTTCCTTTCATTGTGGCTTTTACATTTTTATGGAGTTTTACTTTCCGACTTCCAAAATCTGTGAAACCCTCTGAAGTCTTTCTTGGATCGTCTGGAAAAAATGTTCATGTTTGCTTGTTCCCGTAAGAAATTTTAAACGGACACAACAGCTTTGTTTTTGCTGCCCTCCAGTTTGCCTCACCTTTTTTAAGTGGTTACATGATCTGCTCAACAGCTCCAGCTGACAACTCCTATTGTAACCACGTTTCCAGTCAGTCAACAGACAGCGAGCTGTCTGTAACAGCTGACCATCAATCCATTTCATCCTCTACCTTAGCTAAGATGATGGCAAAAACAAACATTGCATTTTAAAGTAGAGAGCAAAATTCTTAATGACCCCTAAGAAACGTATTTTTCTGAATTTATGGCGTTACGGAGAGATACAAATCTCACTGTTGGAAAATGAATAGAGAGAAAACAGCTGTTTGTGACTGGAGAGGCTGTGGCTGAAGGTAGTAAGGGGGGGCATCTGGTTTTGATGTGTGAACACTGATCAGACAACAACAAAAGTCAGAGAAAATACCTGCTGGGTGGGCTATGGCCTCCCCCACCGGCAGATGTACTGAGAATGCTGAAACGTCTGAGTGCAGTCATGATGAAAACACAGAATAAATCTGAAAGGCTGAACAACTGGACAGCGGGTAGTAAGAGCTGATCTCACACCTACATAATGGCTCCAGACATTAAAAAATAAAATAAAATAAAATCTGCATTGGAAATGTTCAATCCTCCAGTGAACTAGAATCCAAGTTTAATACGCCCACTGATTACCAATGAGTGAGACTGAACGTTAAGGCCACAAGAAACAGCCGCCGCATAAAAAGAATAGAAAGACTGGGGACAAAATGTCGCTGATCCCAAATACAGACAGAACGCTGGTATAAATAGGCTGCATGCTGTTGAATATTACTGAATAAACAAACTTCAAATAAGTCTTAATTGAAAAATGTTATTATGAGTTTGATTGCCAAATTCATCAACTGCGGCATGTTTTGTTTTGTTTTTGTCCCGCAGTCCATGTTTTATATGACCATCTGAATTTGAATCTTGTCCAACAGGCATAAGACAAAACTTTAAGCCTCTGGCTGCAATCTTGTATATTTATCTTCTAAATGTTTATCAGTATACCCTGTCCCCATTTTAAATACATAAACTTAAAAGAATCTCCATCATTTCGTCAGTTTCTTTGTGTTCTGCGAAAATCATCAGAAGTAAATTGCCGGCACCATCACTAATTCTTATCACAACAATTTATTTTTTTGCCCCCTGGTGGACTATATAAACAATCCCATAGAGCCCAACCCTGCTTGTTTCCCATCCACACAGTAACAACTCCAAAACCAGATGACACGACTGAAGGAGCTTTAACAGCTGCTCAGTGCTACGGAAACAAAAACAGACAAAACGCAAGAAAGTTTGAGTCATAAGACCCAAAGACAAATGCAATGAAAATACATGAAAACGTTTTTATTGTGAAATGAAATTATAGTAATATAATTACAGTAATATAAACATTACTGAAATGTTAGCTACATAATCAGTTTTATTTTTATTTTTAGATTTGCTTCCTTGCTTCTCTGACAACATTTTACAATACTGATGCTGAGAGATAATTCCCGTCTCTAATTCAAACTAATTGGGTTGTGCTGTCCTGTCTGCCGTTAGCCTAGATCTCACCACGCTTCATAGTATGCGTTAGGTAACATTTTACTCAGCGGGATCAAATCCGTCCAATGGCAGTGCAGCGACTGAGCCTCTGCCAGGCTAGCCTGCGCGCCGGGGCCTCTGAGCGCCTCGATGTGCGAGTGCGCACGTGAGGAGCCAAGGAAAGCTGGAAGAAGTCGCTGAGGTCCGAGCCCCCTGTCTAACCCCTGACAATGAGATAATTACGACAGATCGGAGCCCCGCGAGGACCTCGCCTAAAATTGCAGCTAGGGTAACACCCAGCGGTCCCACACCTCATAAACTAAAATTAGGTTATAGCTACATCAGTTAGTCAGTGGTGGAGGGGTTGACTGGGGACATGCTCAAACGGACACATGTGACAACAGAAAGAGAGCGCCAAGTGATGGGGCTATCACAATAACCAAATGTGTGTGCATATCATACAGTAAAATACAGATAAATTAGTCATTAAGCACAAACTCAGAATAAAGGAGCAAGATAAGTCTGCTGTTGTAATACACTCCAAGTCTGCTCCTTGTTTATCTTTTCTCATCTCTGTGAGTCTGAAGGTTTCCATGTTTGCGGCTCACGTCGCCTTTTGCTGTGACATTAATGAGCGACTGAAAAGTATCAGCTCTAAGTTTTACAGACTGTAAATCTATTTTGGGAGTGTAGAGTGAGGTGAGATTAGATGAAAGCAGATGTGTTTCAGAAGCCTCTGCACACTCACATGAGTATTTTTAGTTACACTGACTCATTAGACATCTCTTCAAGTTTGGCTTGAATGTAGTATTCAACGAGGCATTCATAGTGAATGAATTTACAAACCATGTGTGAAGTTGGACTTGAATAGATTTTGATAGAAAGTTGGGCCTAAAAATAACCTTCTCAAGAACAGGTTAAAATATTTCTCATCGCTGCCAAAATTCACCTCATATGACCTATGATCTTAATACATGCTTAAGGGATTTCCTTGACTCAGTAATGCAAAATCACACATTTTATACACTGATCACAGATTTGTTTAAGATCTTCTTTGTAAGTGAAGCTTATTTCTTGAAAAATATATTTTATCTTCAAACCTTATAGCTAGTTCCCACATGATGTCACACTTCCAACATCCGGGTTCGCTGTCGCCATCTTGATAGAATGGAAGCAGCATTACTTTACTGATTGAACGTAAGAGAACTGCGTTGGTTGGATATTGTGGGATTCAAGGACGTAAAAACAAAGGTGATAAAACAGTACAGAGAAATGTTCATTCCATCCCGGGGATGTGAGCTAATTTTTATTATTTTTGTTTTGTGGGTTTGTTTTTATTGATCTGTACAGCACTTTGAGCTGCTTTTAGGGTGCTTTGTAAATAAAATTGATTGATTGATTGATTGATACTAAGCATTGAACGTCAACGACTGTGGCTAGCTGATATCCAGAAGAGACAAAAGCCATCTAATACAGAACAGATTTGCTCTGATCACTTCATGAGAGGTAAGGATATTTCAAATGTTTTGAAAAATAAACTGAAGCTGTCAGTCAATTTTGTAGGCAAACCTGCAGGCATGGCGGACAGATCAATTTGCACAAAGTATGAAGCTATGAAATGTAGATATGTAAATATACATTTCTTCTTTCTGCAACACCTGTGCTTGAACAAAAAACAAAAATCTAGATTAAATTCAGTTGCTGTTACGTTAGCCATATTTATCACCCAATGTTAATAAGCAGTAGTTGTTTAAACGCACATGTCCATTGTTTATTATGCATCACACAAAGCCAGTAGTAGAGAAGGAGGCAGTAGATGCCACGGCACATTCTCTTGTTAAATACATAATATACGCTATTGCTGGACTCTGTACTGGTTCTCCCTAACAACAGAAAAAGCCTAAAGAATTTAAAACTTTGGTAATGTTGCTTCTTTATCATGTTGTTTACTGGCTGCCTATCAAGATGGCACATTTGAGTTGTAATTTACTTCCAGACGGGTGGGAACTGTCTTTACACACAAATACTGCTGTTTAAGTAATGCTAACCATGCTAACAATTAAGCCAATATACCAAACATGGTTTAAAATGTTAACTCCCCCAATTATTTCCACCTTGTTTTGAATAATAGTCAAAGCACCTCTTAAACACTTGATGACAAAAAGGAAACTATTCATAATCGTTTTATGCCACACTTCTTAAAGAACAACTCAAATTGGCTAAAAATTGAGTGTTTACAAAAATGAGAAATCAGTCCTAAAATGACTGATCTATTGCTAAATCAAAGGTAAAGTAAAATGAGGTATTATTTATATAACATGTAATAACCCCTTTTAACCCTTGTGTTTACAAATGGGGTCCAACTGACCCCACACCCGTAAAACTTGTATCATTTGCCTCAGTACTCGCACACACAAGGGTTAAGGATTCAGTCCTATGATACATTTTTATTTTTTCTAAAAGCATTTTTTTTGTGATAAAATAAAAAAGACTAATTATTAATTTTATCATTAAAACCTATTGTTACACAAGCTGCATTTTAAAGAGAGCAGTATTGAACAATATTTTGATATCTTAATTACACTGCTGCTCTTCCCAGTTAAATTCAGGATGAGAAAATGAAACATGGCAATGAGGATAAAGATGGAGAACACTTTCAGCTGTCCTATCAGATGATTCATTTATTCATGCATCTGCATAGCGCTCGTCTACTTGTGCTTATGTAAACAAAGTTATTGCTACCTGGAGTAATGCGTTTGGAGGGATGCTTGTGTTGTGTTTACAGCAGTAAAGTGCCTTTTAGCCACAAGTGTACAGATCCACTGGCCAGAGCTGGTTTCCACTGAAACACAGGCATGTTGCCTTGCATTAAGATGTGTACATTTTATTCTAACTCTGTTTGTGATGCCTGAAACATACCAAACCTGCAACAGCATGCTAATGCTTGCACAATGCTCTGACTGGGATGGAGGATGTAAAAAAATTAGAAAAGCAATAAAAGTCTTAAAAAGAGTTAAGATAGAACAATGTGTTCTACAAAAAAAGCATTGTTTGGAAGTTAGCTGTGTTTAGCTAAAACAAACACTTGTTTTGATGGTTACGGATTAAAATTTTTAATTATAATTTCTGGTATTTAAGAAAGACGGGCTATTCCGATTTAGTCGGAAAGTCTATAACACCACTAGCCAGGACACAAAGAAAAAAGAACACAGTGCTCCATGTCCTACGAGGAAGCTGCTGCTCTGAACAAACAGCTTCAACATTCAAAATCACAAGCAGGTTATAGGGCCTTATGTTTACTCAAATCAATTACCATGAATTAGATTAAACCCTAACATCCACGTTAGGACAGAATCCATTGAGTATTCACTTGTTTTCACATAGTTTTCTAGACACATCAACAACATTGCTTCAAGTACAATAGCATAAAATTGGAGTGTTCACACTGGATAAATGGCAGTCTTAAATTCAATGCCAGACTTAGAAGACTTGTTTTTTTTTTACTACACCTGTTCCCTGAGCAAACAGCACAAATGAAGGTGAGATCATTGCAAATATCACTCGAGTATATTTTTACATCGACTTTTAAGGGATTGGATACGAGGTTGGTGTAGAGAGAACAGTGTAAATAAAGACTTCATCAGGATGGACATCCTGTCTGGTTTGTGTATGCACTGCAGAAGATATCCAATTTCACAGGCTATCACGTCTCACAGCGCCTAACAAAACTCAATGAAGCATGCAGACCTAGGAACATTTACTCAGAGTCAGATAGTGAAAATGCTGAAGCAAACATCATTTACTGTAAAAATGGACAGCAGGATTATCTTTAATACATAACAGCGGATCAACAGATTAACCAGCAGGATCTGATTGTACAACACTCTAACAAAACTTTTAAAACCACCTGAAGTTTTCCATAAATTTAACCAGTCAAGCAAGAAGATTAATTATCAGAAATGCAACCAAGAGGCCCAATGTGTGCAGAAAAACTGATACTACACATGTGCAGGGATTCAAGGGATTTGCAGAAAGACTGCAAATCCCTTGCAGTCTTTCTGCAAATAATCCCGTATTTAATTGACGTTAAGTTTAAACGTCAATTCAATACGTTTAAACTTAAGAGATTCTGCAAAGACAAAGGAAGGGAAAATATCATGTTTCTAGGTGTGTAAAGCTGGCAGAAATATTCTGAAAGATTTGCAGCAAATGGAACCTCTCTAGGCCTGGAACAAACAGGCCTAGAAGACAAATTTCAGATTTGTCTTCTTCGTTTGACCACCAAGTTATGTCCAATAGCAAGTTGGATAACTTTATCTGCTGTTAAAAGACAGCCAACGTAAAATTGGCAAATTTTGGGAAAAACAAACATTTACGAAACCAAGAAACAAGAATGACTCTGTATAACTTAAACCTTGCTTCAAATTTGTGAGCAACTTATTGTGAGATGTGAACATAAATTGTTTAATTATTGAAGTCATTGACTCAACATAATTAAATTGTGCAAAAATAAATCTAAAGTAAAACCAACTTGCAGATCATTTGATTCAAATTAGAGCAACATGCTCTACATCCTAACTTTGGTTACATCCTCACTTTCATCTCACTCTTTGTTTCATTTCAAATAAACTCCACTGCTTAACTGCTTTTCATAAATGTTGGGCTTTATTTAACCTATCCTAATTTTCCACATGATTTGAAATTAGTTTAAATTGCTTGTAAATGGCCAAAAATCAGTATAATTGATGATGAACATCGGTCTCCTACAGTGATACCCAGCTCTGCTGTGCAATTTGCAGTAAAAATGTAAAATTATAAATTGATGTTTGCAACACAAAATGCTCTGTCGAAAGCAGCTTTTAGTCAGATAATCTGTCTGCAAATTATTCTGAAATTTAAATTTGACGGAAAGTTTAATTCTGGGGATTTTGCTACGACATACAATGTAATCGCTAAATAACTGGATTCTTCTGGCTTCAGGCTGTGTTTTCACTCGGCTACATGGACATGAAAAATATATTAGTTTCTCTGGTCAGACGGCTAAAGTAATATCAAACAGCTGAAAGCAAAGAATGTGTTTTCCCCAAAGTCCAACGACCCTCTTCTACCATCCTCTTTCCCTTTTATAGTTGAGGATCACTGTGCTCACTCACGCTCTGCGGCCAAAGGTTACATAATTAGCTTAAGCCAGAGATGGAAACTCGCAGCACCCAGACTGCAGCGCCCAGCTGTGGCCTGACACAACACATATGCACTAACAAGCATTTGGATATAAATGTCAGTGGTAGTATATGATTTTCCTGAGGCAAGTATTTCTCATTACTTTCAGCTAAATTGTTTCTAGTTCACTTTCCAAAGTTAGCAATGAAGGACTGCCATCTCCAACAAAGTCGACAGGCTGTTTAACAGGTACAAATGTATTTTCCTGCAAACTGTTTAAACTTACATAGGGTTAGATGTCGGCCAAGTTTCTTGTTTTAACACTTTCTGATGCTTGCAACACTTTTCAAAATGGGACAGAACCAACAAAAAGACAGGATAAGTTATGTAAAATAATAATGTGACACTTGATCAAACATCTTACAGCTTATTAAATCAGGGCTTAAAAATCTGTGTTTTTAACAAGAGAAAATGAGGACTAGTTTGTAAACTTTGTGATGAAGAACTACAGATGAAAAGTTTGAACATAAAAAAATGCTTCTCTTAATAAAATGGCAAAGAATGTAAGCACCCTTTGAATGTTATGCCCTGCCTGCATACAGAGGCGCAAAAAGTGGGTATGCAACGTATGCAACGCATAGGGGCACAGCACCAGAGGGGGCGCCAAAACCCCGTCTGGAGGGGGCGACGCGCCGATTATGTTTTCCCATACACTTCAGCGCGCCTCACGCTCCTTCACCTCTCGCACATAACGAGGTAAATGTAGCGATTTTTACACTTCACATATCGTCACCTCGGGGGTGGGGAGGGTTTATGTTTTCGCATCCACCTGAATAATGTGTAGTTGCGCCACTGCCTGCATAGCTCAATACTTTCACTCTTTCTTGGGGACTTTCCTGTCAACCACAGCAATCAGCGGCTTCTTTGTAAGCTTCCACAAATAGTGAAGCTTAATTAAATCGACTTTTAAGGAATCTGAGATTAATCTAAATCAAAACATTGCTTAAACAGTTTACTTCTGTGCAATGGCGAATAATGCTAAATAATAACAGTGTCATAAACGTCCTAACTAGGACTTAGTCCCAGTCAAAAATTTGCTCTTTCACTCAGAGGCAAATTACAGTATGAAAACATTTAACTCAAAAATTTATTGCATTGTTGAGCTGCTAACTTTTACAATCAGGATGCTTTCAGTAATACTGCAGTTCAGAACTGTCCCACCAGCTAATGGGCAGGTTTAGTTAATTTGACTTTCACTCCACTTGTTATTTACCTAAAACCATCATCTCTTTCCTCAGTTTTCTTCTGACATGAAGCAGAAGGTTGTCTGATTTATTTCAGATGTGAAGTAATCTCATTACTCAATGAGACTAAAGAACTTCCCTACTGTAAACATATGAATAATAACTTATTTGTGCCAAGACACAGACACACACCTCCAAAAAGCAACAGCTTTGGTAGCACAAATGTGGAAGGAGACAGATTTAGGGATTAAATCTAGATGCAATAGGTTTCATGTCTTTGCAAATGCTAATATTCATCCCATATAACAATGAAGCACTCTAAAGCTTTATGTTGAAACATGCTCTGCCCATTTATTTCATCTTGTGAGCCAATTGTCTTGCTAACTGATATTCTTTGTTAAAAAGCAGTGTGTGCCTCAGGAAGCACGGGTAAGACAAACAACAAGCTGAAGATGATGGAGGCAGGAGAAATACACACACTATCCAACTGTAAATTAACATAAGTAACCTTATCACACACTTCAGACTGGGACATGCTGTGAATGTGGAGGAGTTCATCAACCTCGGGTTCAAGCGTGTCGAGCAAGGAGCACTAATGGAGAGCAAAATATTTACACTGTTATGATGCCCTCCTTTCTAACAGCTTTGTTGTTCATAATATAGAAAATGGATTTTGCCTAATGAGTGATAAGCACATTGCACAAAGCCTTGTTAGTTCTGACAAAAGTAAGTCAGGAGTTACACAATTAGACAAGACCTGTTTGTGAAAGGTAGTTATTTTATTTAATTATCAATTAGGTTTACTGAACTACAGTCTATGAATTAAACATTTGTATTCAGTTTGAACTAAAACGTGCCCAATATGTGTATTTGAAACATTTTTGATTGATTGAAATGACTCCTGATGTTATGAGAGTAATTCAAAACACAAAAATGACTAGGAGTGTTTATTTAAATTTTTTTGGAATTAAATTTCTTGCAAAGCACAGTAAAGAACACAATAAGTTCTCCCTAAATACTAATTACTAACATTACCGCTCACCTATTGGGACTTAATTAGAGGTTGGGGCAATAAATTTAGCTCCTAGTGGGATGTATAAATCCCTGTTGCTGTAATTAACCTCTATATTAGGCGATGCACAGCAGGAAAACAGGATAACCTGCCGTATATCTCCCACATCAAAAGCCAGAAATGTTTGCAAACTACTAAACCTTTAAACTCTTGCATGCCACAATGATCAGCAAGTCTTGCATTGGTGCTATTATGAAAAGTAATTTCATCTGAAAATGTTGTTACTGCTTTTAGCACAATGCAATAGAGAGCAGCAAAGATGTACCATTACATCTTTCCATCTAGCACGCTGGCTTATATCGCTATATTGGTCAGCCATCTTATATAGCGGCTGATCTAGAGCTGTTAGCAACAGAGAATCACAGTGGAGGTATAATCCTCCCCATCTTTTCTGTCAGATGTGTTATGATTTCATTTGCATCTTCTAATATCACAGATTAGTCATGGAACGGTGACAAACAGTGATGACGTGTTTGTTCAGAGACCCAACTAGTTACGAGGAGAAATAATAGTAAAACAACTTTTTATGAACTTTTATATGGTCATCTATCCTGTGGTAGCAATGGCTGAAGCTGCCTTTAGTTACACATCGTAATTTCTCGGATTACTCTGACGTGCACAAGAGGGAGAAGTGGACCTGTGTCGCCACAATATGATGAAGGCAGGCAGTGATCAAGCAAGTCTGATTTTTCGCCACTTAGTCCATGTTTCACTCACGACAACTTAAATACAACATTGTCTCGTTATTAAAACATTATAAGGACGCGATATGCTACATTACTAAAACACTACGTATTTGTCTACAGTTTAGTTGCTTTACGTTAATGCTCCAAATGCTGGTTGGAAGAGAAGTTAAAATTATCAGACAATCAGATCTCTTCTTTATTTGGATCAGACGCAGAGATAAAAACGATGCTGCTAGAGCCAATAAACAAGCAGGACAAAAGCTTAAACAAAACAGCTATTAATCTGTTTTTCAAAGTGATTTGTGGACATCAGCAGATGCTTTCTACTAACATATAAAAAGTTAAACCAAAGGAAAGAAAACGCTTGAGAAACATTATGTTCACAAACAACACCGGTGGTTCCTCACTGCTGTGGCTGCCAACTCGCCGCTTGAGGCATTTTGTCAAAGTTGTGGCATACACTGTGTTGTGTCCTCTTCCTCGGTCTTCTTTAAATCTAAAATCCTAATTTCTAAATAATAAATCTGAGACAAAGTGCTTCCAACAGAGAAACTGTTTTTAGTGGATGAGGACAAATCCAACCTCTGTGCTTACCAACATTTACTGTGTAGATTATCTTTGTAGCAAAAGATGCCTAAAAAGGTCTTGGTTTCAGAACATTACAAATTAAAAATTACTTGAGAAACAATAAACCACCCATGATCATGATTTATTTATGCTCATACTTTAAATATTTTTACGATCTCCAGCTATGATTTTAGCTGAACTTCAATGGTAACGTTTGCTGCTTGCGGAAAGTGGGGACACAAGCACTAAAGCTTTTCCTAATTTTGGAATAAATGTGGCTTGAGATGATGACGGCAAATGCGGAATAAGCTGGGAAACACGAGTTAATTTTTGGACGAAGTTAGGTAACTGGCATTTGGGAAGAGATGCTTGCAGAGTGAAAATAAATTATTTCAAAATGACTAAGTTACATCATGGGGTCAGAGATGCACTGCTCCGTGCACCACTGTGCTGTGACAGGATTAAGAGGTTAGGGTTCATTTTACCGGGACACACATGCACCACACAAGGCTGGTTGAGGTAAGGTATACCCAAATATGGTAAAAAAAATAAAAATACTAGGATACATATACACACACAGTAGGCTACAGAAGGTTCAGAAATCTATCTACAAATTATATAGGGTAAACTAAGATATGCTTAAGTTTCTGCAAATGAGTATTAAAGAGAGCTAGACAGAATACCTTAACATGGAAAAATCCTTCAAAGCAAATGAAAATTAAGAGATGGACCTCAGAGTGATAATATGGGACATTTTTAACTTAGATTTAGTTTTCTAATCAGGATATCTATCCATAAAGGGGTTCTACAAGCAGACAATTTAACCAAAACAAAAATATGTGCAAAATAAAAAACTAAAAAAAAAAAACAGAAGGTTGAACCAGACAGTAGGAGGACAGACAAAGAGAGAGTGGGGGCTGCTGAAAATTAAGAGAGTTTGCTCTTTGCCCAAATAAGTACCTATCAACAGAAAATCTGTGCCCCGCTGAGTTGTGGATAAGCAGCCAGAAGAAAGAAGCTGTGGAAATAGAACATGTCCATATAGAGGGAAGCCAAGGAGAGAGGAAAAGGGAAGGCCAAGGGGTTAAATGCTTCCCCAGAATGTGAGCTTTCCACTAGCATGAACCCAGTGAAGAGCGTCCCCTCAAGTCCCAGATGACTTACACCCTGAGGGTCCGCTGTGAGTATGACTGAGCACAGGCAGCTGAAAAACTGCCCAAAAATAATACAGTTTTCCATGATCCAACTGCCATGTTTACAAGTGATCTAAGCACTAACGACAGCAGACATGGGAGTTTTATGAACCCTAATACAGAATTATTATTCCCCCCCCCGTCAGAAGTAGTGACTTTTTAAGTACTGGTCAAACACTGAAAGGCAAGAGGGGAAAGGAGGGAAACCTGTCTTGACAAACAAAACACCCCACAGATGTTGCGCTGCTCTTCGATGCCCCTGGTCTCCATAGCAACCCTGCCGACCAGTAATAGCCTCCAGCCCGGCCAACTGCAGTGGCGTCACGAAGACGCGCACTCACATTAATCCTCTGAATGGGATCCCAGTGTGTATTTATGGCGACACAGGGACTCGCGAGGACCCGCAGGGGACCCACCCAGTCCCACCACCCTCCCTGAGGCATTACCAGAGAACATCCATGTCTAAAAAAACGGACTCTGAACTCCTGTCATTAAACAGCTTGGACCAAAGAGACAGACACACACACACACACACACACACACACACACACACACACACACACACACACACACACACACACCCTTAAAAACAGATCTACCAACTCCCATGGTTCAAGTAAACAAGCTCTGTAATTGGCAATAACAGATAGCGGGAATTAAATATTAAAGCTGGCTTGTGTTTTGTCCAGTACGTGCAAAGAACACCGATCGAAAGGGCTTAAGAAACCTCTACTCTAATCCAAGGCTCTAGCTCGCTTTTCCAAGTCAACATTTCATGCTTTCCCTATCTTACATTTCCGGTATTCTCAGGCAATTTTTAGCCAACGTTAATGTAATAAGCAGAAAAGCTAACAATGAATTCATGGCAGATTTTTTTTTAGCTAGTTATTTTGGTCACTAGACTTTAAATGTGGACCCTTCAAAAAACATTAAACAACAATGATGAATGGATGGATGGCTCAGGAAACAATATATCATCACTGCAATATCAGTGTGTACAATATCGATATCGCAAATGAATGTATGGAGAGCAGTAATTTTTGTAATATATTCTAAATGTAATAAGCACACAATTTTCTCATGCAAACGTAATATTTAGCCAGTTGGACAGTCCCAAATGATATTGCCCTAAATCAGTGGTTCTTAACCTGGGTTCGATCGAACCCCTGGGGTTCGATGAATCGGTCTCAGGGGTTCGGCGGAGCCTCTGCCGCGGAGGTAAAGACAGACTTGTGTAAAGTCGTGATGACGCCCCGCTTTGCCATCACTTGCTGCAGAGGATCACGTTACATTGCTTAGCCAATCAGTGCTAAGCAATGATTGGCTAAACTCACCGTTTTTACCAAATTCTGTAGCTTTCGGTGTACTTCTAAATCTGCTCCTTAGTCGCATCTTTTCAGGTTTGGTACTGCCTCTAGTGGCGTGGGGGTGGTAACACAACTAATATAATTACATTATTAAATCAGAATACCGCAAAGTCTTTATTTATTATAAATTTTTCATTATCTTAAGAATGTAGAGCTAATTAAATGACCTTAAAGTGGTTCCAGTTTCTCTCGATGGCCAACCTGTTGAAACTGTGGTAGATTTTAAACACCTTGGGTCGTTCCTGGACAGTCAGCTCAACTTTGCTGAAAACACTGACTGTATTTTGAAGAACTGTTCTCAGAGACTCTACCTTTTAAGAAGACTTAGTGATCATGGGGTGACCCAACTAGACTCTAGTTGGGGCACCCCTATGTCTTGAATTTGGTGGGGGGAATCATATTTTATTTATCACTACAGAAGGGTTCAGTGAATGCGCATATGAAACTGGTGGGTTCGGTACCTCAAAAAAGGTTAAGAACCACTGCCCTAAATGCTAAAATGCACAGAGTGACTAAGGCACCAAAGATGAAAATAGGCTTATTTTGATTAATTAATCACAATTTTTAATATTATAGCCATAACACTCTAATATCACACAGTCCTAAATAAGCTATATACCTTATTTTCAAAACTTTTTCAGATAAGGACAGCTCCTTTTGACCTATAATCCATCAGAAATACCAAACAATCAGTTACTTCCTAAATCCATAAAATCTGTTTTATTATAAGACATGTTGCATTACGTTCCAACCACAGACCTCCATATACCTTCTCCACCGTTGTTCGCTATAATAACCACTTTATATCACGGCCTTTCATGGACATTAGCAAGAAATTCTGCTCCATTTTGTAAAGGCGAGAGCAATTTGCAGTTCAAGCCAGGCAGTGAGATGATGATTACGTAAAAGACTGAAATACACTGAGAGCATCTGCGATGGAAGCAGGAGGTGAATCCAAGAGTACTTACCAGGTGACAGACAGTGGGACAGAACACTGAGGGGAGGGGGAACACTGGAAGAGAGCACCAGTCCACTCTAAAGAAAAGAGAGAGAAAAAAGGAACGTGTCAAGTCATTTGCAAAAATCTGATGTGCTAACTTCTTTATTAAGCTTCACTTTATACACTTACAAGAATATTACAAACAGTTGCTACGCCCTCAGGGGAGAGACTCTTACACACAAGCACACTCGCAGCATTGTAATCACTGGCTCAGAGAGATTCTCCTCATCCTATTTGGCCAGAGCAGATTTTTTAATTATTCTTCTGGCCTCTCCTAAATAAACCTTTAATAGGAGACTGGTTTCCTTAAGAAAGGCAGCCTTCATCAAACCGAGAGCTGGAAATGAGCTGGCAAATTACACAAACCGCGTCCGCCTCCGCATCTGGCCTGCTGTAACTTCTGAGCGACAGGTACGCGAAGCGAGAATTACAGAGTCTGTTAAGAGCTTAATAAGCAAAGGCGAAGGCAAAGTGGGGGGTATAAGGAGGGGCAGAGACACAATGTGGTTAGGCAAAGAGTGGAACAGTACAAATGGGAAAAAAAAAAAACCCGACACAATCTTCTTCTTAGCAGGACAAGGATTTTCTCAATATTTCCGTTAATTTGCAGAGATCTGGATTTGGCTCTCCTGAACTCATCGTCACTGTTCTGCCTGGGTTTACACAAAGCAGGACCGGAATAAGTCAGTTATGGTTTTGTTATACAATTGCTTTGCAAGATAAACTTACTGTAATTGTTTTTGTCTTGAAATAACCTTCCTTATTATCATTAAAAGTGAGAAAACAGTTCTGTGCCTCAATATTATTTGATCAATCAAATCAAAGTAGTTTTTATTTGAACACTGCCAAATTACATAAATGTGACAAGATGCTCAATATCATTTAATTTTAAGAAGTACTAACTGAATTTGTTTATATTTTAACTGTTTAATGGGTAATTTTATCAATACATTTTGCAACAACTGGCCCTTTGAGTGCATTCATGACCTGGAAGAAAAATGACATAAAGCATTTTCCAGCGGACTGCTGAGAGAAATACTTTATAATGACCAGATTCATTCAAAAGCTGCACGATATATTTTATGTAAATAATGTCATTAATAACTGCTACTTTTTTAACATGCTTTCAGATGAAAAAAAAAACATGTTTAGGCCAATTGACAGGGTTGGGAACCACTACGAAACGTATAACTTAAATCGTACACTGTACAGCAACCTGAACTGAAACTGTTAACCCAAGTTAACAGCAGATGGTAAAAAATGGTAAAGCTTAATGAAACTGGTTTGTTTTTTTCTGGTATAAACACATCTTTTAAGCATAATGCATAAAATTGTCACAGGGTTGAGACTGGGATCGTTTCAGAAACTTCATCTCTTTCCTAATGTATGTTTGGGAACATTGTTATGTAGGTGCCAACTACCATGATGACAAACTTGTCAATTGAGAAGCATGTGCATTTGAGTGTGAATTTAGGAGAATGAAAAATATTTTATGGAAAATAAACTGCAACTGAAACCATTTATTTTGCAGCAACACCCATTAATACCGACATAATGTTACTCCCACCTCTGCACACATAACACCATGAAAAACAAATCCTGCACTGTCATTAGGATCCATCATTTTAACAACAAAACTGTGATATTTTCTGCTGCAAACACTGCGAAACCTAAACAACTTGGACTTGTTCTGGATGCTGAATGTAATTTAGGAAAACAAACCTATAAAAAGCAGGTTTCTTTTGTGAAGAAAACAAAGCTAAAAATGAAGCTGATTTTTATGATGTTCACCTGCTCCTACTGCCTCTCCATTTCCTTTTTGTCTGGGCCTGTCTCTCCCACAGCTCATGCAGATCAAGTATTCCACATGTCAAGTGGTTCCCACTAGATGAGAACTGTTCATCTGGCTGGAGCAGAGCCATCCTCTGCTCCAGCCAGAGCAGAGGATGGCTGGGTGTACTACTCTGCGTCAAAAAAGGTAAGCCAAGTCTTGTGTACACGTAAACATATAAAAATATACTCAAATAGTGATACAAATGCTATTCTGTTGCTCTGAAGGGACCAAACCGGAGTGAGGAGGGGACCACTACCTCACCAAAAATACATCTGGTGGGTTGGAGCTTGCTTATTTAAACAGTAATGCATGTTCTGCATCCAGTAACCTTTGTTACTGCAAATTGTTTGCAAACAATTTGCAGAAAAATTTGGGTTTTTTTCTGTTGCCACAAAAAAAAAGCCAATCACACAGATTTCTAGTGCTGAGGATTCATCTTTTTTCTATCTTTTATGTAGTTCTGGATAGAATTTTAAATACATACACGAGCCAGGTCGTATTAGTCATACTAATTTTGGACTTCAGCTGTGCAGTGATTAGTCTATCAAGTAAGAGGGGGGAGGGGGAAAACACTTATTCATTATTTCACTCTCAACAACATGGTTTCTGGCTACATCTGCTGCTTTGACAATGAAACAACTTAGTTGGAGTTTCTTACTGACGTCACCAGAACATCTTAATGCCCCATTAAACAAGACTTTCCTTATATTACCAATACAGAAAGAATAAAAGCATGGTACTTACACAAATAGGTTCATATTTATTGCAATTTAAGCAGTTATTTGTCTGGTATAATTCACTTCCATAAGTTTGTTTTCTTGCACAAACTCAGCTTTTCCATAGACATTAATTCTCACAAGGTCTTAATAGCAGCTAAATATCTGCTTTATCTAAAAAACTGAGTTTTAATGAGTTTTGGGGTGAATATCATCTTGTAAAACCAAGTTTGAAATCTCTGACTCACCCTCACAGTAAAGGAAGCTGGTTGAATTCAGGTAACCAAGTGACCAGCAAGGCACACAATTATCATCGGAAGATGCTGGAAGATCCGCATCAGAGGTTTGACATAAACATGAACTGAGAGGTTGATAACCAAGAAAAAAAGCTCATGCTCCAAGACAGACACCTTCAAGTTTGACTCAAATCTGCAGTTATCCAACCTGGATAAAGCAAACATCTTCTGGAGAAATGCTTTATACTTACACAAAACAAAGACTGAGGTATTGGACCAAAACAAGAGGAAGAATGTGTGCAGGATACCAAAATAGAGCGCCGCACCAACAGTTAAGTACGGTGGTGATAGCATCATGCTGAAGGTCTTGCAGATAGTAGATGGCATATTAAGTCAGGATGACAACTCCCAATTCTTCAACTTCACCTCAAACTCAGTTGGATCATTCAACAAGACAATTATCCCAAACACAGTTCTTAACCAGTAGCATAGCTAAGTAAGTAAACTTTATTTATATAGCACCTTTCACAGACATAAAAATCACAAAGTGCTTTACAAAAAAGGAAACATCAATAATAAAAGAATCTAAAATCAATGAACAAAATTAACCAAAAGCCAGTCTGAAGATTTAAGTCTTGAGACTTTAGCTAAACCAGGCCAACACTAAACCTCTGGAATGGCACAAAACTTAACCCAAATGAAAATTCATGCATATGCCTACAAACAAGTCTGTGAAAGGAAACAATCCAATTGAAATTCACAATATCCAGTCCTGCTGAAAAGAGCAGTGAAATCTTAAGTCAGAACTATCAAAATCTTGTGGTTTCTCTGCCTGTTGGTAGACGCTTCTATCCAAAAATTACTGATGATCAAGATATATATTTGAGCCTATATGTGCAGTTGTCATCATGAGTGGATATGAGCAGAGATCCTTGTCCTCAGGGCTTGTCGTCCTGTATGTTTTAGATCAGGAAAACTACAGAACAGTGGCCTTTGGGGACTAGAATAAACTCTGAATTAGTGAAACTCCTGAATTAACAAATTCAAAAACACTACAACTGTATGTTATGTCATCATTCTACCATCCATAAAAGGAAAGTCAAATTAATTAAAACCCCCAAATTATTGTATTTTCACTTAGGATGAATGTGTGCACAAAATTCTCATCTGAACTATATCTAACCTTTCAAGCCAAATTAGGCTTTAAGCACCGTGTCTATAGCCATCTTATAAATGTAGTTCATGGGAACTCATAAAGTATCTTCATATTTCAACAATTACTATTCAGTAGGAAATAAAAATCCAAAGATTTAGCTACCCGATAGAATTGGCCCCTTTTCTACAGTCTGTCGTGCATTTTTAGAAGGTTCTATTCCCGGTAACACCCAGCAGTGTTGTAATAATACCTTTTGATCAGAGCAAGAGGTAACAGTCTAGTAATCTCCCCCCTACCTTTCACAGGATTTAAATGGCACAAACAGTGGCAGGTCTACCTTCGTCACTCAGCTCAGTAGGGGTAATGTACAGGGGGCCTGATTAAAAGGATAGCAAGTACACACAAACCCTGAAGTATCACAAGATGGTATATGGCAAGGGAACATACACAATGCATGTTGCGTAAAAATATCCTTTATAAACAAACCAATGGCCAAATGTTTCATATGCAAGATTACTGAGTGACGTTTGGCTTGAATCTGGAGAGGTTGGACTTATCGATTAAGACTTTTGACACAATAAAGAACAAGCTAATCACATGAGCATATAGTTTACTGCATCAGTGAAACAAAACTATTTTGGTGGATGTTTTCAGCAAATCCCCTAAATATATTGGTTGAGAGTTCTCTCCAATCGAGCTTAGGGGTAAAACCAGTTTTCAGATTTGCAGAAACTTTTTTTTTTCTCAGGCAAACGCATTGCTCAGCTGTCTAGACTACACTGTTCACACAAATCTTATAAGTTCTTCCTCAAAGTTTCTATGAACATGAGCTCAGGAATTTGTGATAATCCCTCCCAAATATATTCTTTATATCCCTAAGCCACTTGTAACCATCTGGATGGCATGCTTTATGTCATTTTCCATTTGGAAGACCCATTTTTTGCCCAAGCTTCAACTTGGTTTCAATACGGTCTTTTCCTTTTTTCTCGGACCAATACACACATTTCATATAAAAACACTTTCATCATTAAGACAGAAAACAGTCTCCTTCCAGAACTGTATAAAGGCTGGGCATCTTTGTAGCATTTATATGTGCATATAATAGTCAGCAACTTGGATGTGGTGTGTTTAAGAGGTTGCCTTAAAAGTCCGACTCTATTTAACAGAAATGTGGTGAAATTACATAATAGAAGCTGACAAACCATCAGAGCTCTCCCGAATGGCTTAAAGGGCTAGTGATCTTACTGTTTGCAAATTTCTGACTTTGAAATAATAATCTTTAAAATAAAGTCAAAAAGCTTTCTGGCTTCATTCTGCAGACTTTTTTTTTTTAATTAATCCAAACTAATCCAAAATGAAAACAAAATATTTCATCTTCACATATTATAAATGTTAAGATGTTATTTCAACTGTATAGAAGAGAAAAATGTTTATCGTGAAAAAGCAACACATGGTGAGCTACTATGTGCCATAAAAACATCTATTTTCATGTTATAAAGTCAAAGTAACTGGAATTTTCACAGCTTCCAGGATGTGTTTTATAGGCTGTTTTTGAAGTGAAGAAAATGACAGTTCAAGTGCTAACAGCATATGTTCCCTCCTCAGGAAATTGACCCAACCCAAAGTCTGACGCTCGGCTCTCTGTGGGTTTCACCATGAGCAGCTCTGTTGCCATCAGCGGCACCTGCCAAGGTACAGAGAGGACATGATCATTTTGTCCCCCACGTCAGCTATGTTTATCCTCAATATTGCTCCTTTGAGAGTCTCAGTGAAAGCACATCAAACAACATCAACTCCCTGAGCAGTGGAGCACTATGAGAAAACCCCTCCCCTTGTTTATCATGCAGCTGTGTCCCACTGAGTGGAGGGGGTCTGGCTGGAAACTGAAGGACAAACACCATAGGAAGCTCTGCCCACAAATTACTAAATTATCCTATTTGAATCTCTTGAATTCATGTTTCTTTTAAAAAAATATTTATACCAAAGCTACCATAAGGAGTTTTACCCACCCAACTATTGGTTTTATGCCACCAGTTTTTCAGCCAAACCCTTTTCTATGCAAATAGTTTTTATTCAAAGCTAAAAGACAACTTGAAATAGCTTAAAATTTAGTGCCAAAAAGCAGTATTTGTTTCAAAGTTGTTTTCTTAGAATGTTTCTTAAATGAAACCAAACTGGATTGAATACAATAAGGATCAAAAATACTTGACAGATGATTGGATGAATTATCTATCTTTTGTTGTCAATCATATTTGAATTGTGCAATGCAATCGGACCCATTTTTATCTATACCTACGAGTGTTATTCACTAAGAAAATGGCACCCAATGCACGCGGGAACAATTCCACCAATTGTTTTGGAAGCAACAATTTTTGCATCAGATTGCGGTTGTTGTCACTATAGCAATAAACACAACAGTAGCAGAAGTGACAAAAGAGATGACAATTGTTTGAATGAAATATTGTTTTAAATTAATGACTGCAAAGCAGGTACAAAGAAGCTTTACTAGTCTACCCCTGACTGGGCTAAAACTAGTTTTATGGCTGATACATCAGCTCCATTTCCCAGTTCGTTGTAATATCGCCTGGTTGTGCACCTCTAAATTTTGCAACTCTACATGAATAAAATATGCCACTTTTTCCTCAAAATGGTCCACTTGGAAAGTGGTCTTGCAAAGCAGGTTCTTTTGCACCAGCAATTATATGACGCCTCTATGAAAGCGGTCTTTTTGAATAGAACTTCTCAAACGTACTAGTCAAAAATAAAACCTTCACTTCTTGCTCAGCTCGCACACGATCAACGCAAACTTTTAAAAGCATGGCTATAATTCAGCCTTTAAATGTTTGTGTTGAGCATGCAGTGAGACTGAAGTGAGCTTATATCTGTGTGAACAAAAACATAATGTGGGGCTTGTATTCTGGCACTTGCTTGGCTCTGAGCATGCACTTGCAACTTTATAAAGTGCATTTAAATTAACCTCACCACCAGCCAATTGCAGACAGGTCTTTTTCATCCACAATATTCCTGTGAAATAACAGCCAATCAAAGCCAGCTAAGCAAAATATTGCACCGAACGGCAGATATTACTAAACAAAATGCTAGGTTTTAAGGAAAAACAAGAAAACGTAATATTACTTTAATTTTGTACCCTGTGAATATTTAGTTAAGCATACAAATATGCCGACTCATCATTGTCCATTTTAGTGTCTACTTCTTTTATTTTAATAAAGCTTGTTCTATGAGCCAAGACTGATGGATTACTGAACTTGGATTTAAATGAAGCGCATAAAATGTAATTTTTTTTTACTTTAATTGTACTATTTTTTGACATTTTTCAGACCCTGTCATTGGTGTTTAGGTGCTATCAATAATTTCTTCCAGCAACACATATTTTCCAAGTCATGTTTACAAATTTTCTGTCAACTATACACATTTTTTAAACAAAATGTGGGAGCCTGCTGGTGGTTTACCGGGTAATCGGTAAATCCTAGTTTAGCGCATTCATTTTATGCAGGCAACAGTAGGGAACCCTTCAATATACTATAAACATGTACAACTAAGTATTCAAAACTGAGTATTGTATTAATTAAATCACCAATCACTTGAAAGCTGCAGCTTACAGAGGTCACACTGGTTAAAGCCTGACAAGAAACATTCTCTTATGACGTTGATCTCACACATTTTCCAGGAATCTAGCTATATCTCACAGGGTTGAATGAAAAGTACGCTGCGAGACCAAAGAATGTGGGAGAAATTGAAACAGAGGCAGAGTCAAGCGCGAGGTATCCTAAGCGACGCAGACAACAATGCAAGAAGAACGAAAAGCAGTCGAACAATGAGAGAGACGCACAGACAGCAAAACATTTCACATACACTTTGACTTTTCAATTTTATCCTTCCTGTGTGATGCTGTCAGGAGCCAGCTCCCCTGAGGGCTAAAGAGAGACAGGCAGCCAGAGAGAGTAAAAATGCAGGCAAAGAGAAAAGGTGAGAGGGAGATTTTTTTCTGCTTAGTGAGTCATAGAGAGAGAGCTCAAGAGAGAATATTGCTTCTTTCGCCTTGGAGAATGATGGACGACTGTCCTTAACGAGGACAAAATTAGGTCAGGGTCTCTTAGGACATGCACATCTCTCACACACGGGGAGAGCACTTCTCCCTTTCCACCATTATTCTGGCTAATTAGAGGATTACATTAACGGGAACCAATAACAGGAAGCCATTCAACCCCAGCTAATACTTGTAGCCATTAGAAGGTATAATTTGTGCTGGTATGACATGAACACTGTAGAGATGTAGCCTCTGAACAGAGCTGCAGACATGCACTACTTTAATGTTACTTAAACCCTTTGCAGACCTTGAATCTCTAACACAGGATGCCACCAGTAATTTCATTTTGGACGAGTGCGCTATATACATATTCCAATTATGACTCTTTGTGTACATGACATGATGGCCGTACAGCAACAACATTTTCTGTTATATTTATGATCTGGATTTATTTTCCCAGCATCTGACGTCATTGCATTTACAGTAATGAGCAACAAATAGTTTATTTAAAAAGGTTTTAAATCCATTAAAGAAGACTATTGCTTAAAGGCTTGAGTTTTATACAGAGGCAGGAGTTTTGGTGAGACACTTGAATAACATTTGCTGTTTGTCATTTCAGCTGCTCAACGTCGGTGCTCTGCTGTTGTGCAGTAACCTTTTCATGCTGTGCGCAGAACGAAATCAGATTGCAGATGCAATTATTTTTCACTCACTATTCAATCCCAATAACATGCGGTTCGTTACTCCAGATTTAACGCCTTAGTTAACCCGAGAAACAAGTTGCTTGTTGAATATTTCCTATGGCATAACAGAATTGTAATTTCACCACCCTAAAATCCACCAGCATTATAAGATAAATGTTTTTTTTTTTTTCAACTTTACAAGATATTCATAAAACGGAAATAGATCTCCAGGTTGATTCCACATCGTTTTATCCAAATCAAGTCTGACGGCTTTCTATTGCTATGTATTGATTGGGTTAAGAGTTATAATCAATACTCTTTATTCTTAGGCCCAATTCAACACCTGAACGATGGCAGATATATTTTTATCTTTCAATATTGTCAAGTATCCATCAACAATTTTCTTAAAATTTCTGAAAAAATAACTCTGGTGCAAACAATTACTCCATTAGTAACATAAATAGGAATCTACGTTCAAAACAAAAATGATAAAACAAGATTTAAACCTGACAATGTCTTATAGATTTAAAACTAACAGTAAGGTTAATAGTAAAATATTCAAAGTGAGGCGCAGAGAAGAACAGACAACAACACATTTTGATTGTAATAATCCTTTCACAGCTTTTTGTCTGTGTGACAGGCTAATCATCAAGGGCAATAAAACTTGCGAGTCTGAGGTCTTTGTTTTTGCGACTTAAGTGTGACTCGAGTCTGATTCACGAGTCACTTCCTGTAGTCACTATTTATTTATTTGTTTTAGGTGCAGAGATTGGTGATTGTAGTCAACTGTATTTTTGTGAATTCAGAGAAGAACGTAGATCTATTAAAAAAATATATATATATTTGACTACATTTGTCCTGTACACCTCCTAAGTCCTGAGTATAAACAGTTGATGACGTACTATATCTGTATATCTAATTTTATACGACATTATGTCTCTGTAGGAATAACGTCCTGCAGCATCTGGCAAAGTAAGACTTAAAGCACTCCTCTTATGATATACTTAGACTGTGACACTTTTCTAAACTTTGTCTTACTCCCACAGTTTGTTATGATAGCCATCTAATGGATGTCAAAGAAAAGCCAAGAGGACTGTTGACCGGTATGTGAGAAGAAGTTTTGCGAACTGTGAAAGGAATCCTATTGTGACTATCAGATGGTGGTTAGAAACATGTGTGTGCCTGGTTTTTCTGCATGTTTATTCTCTCTAAGCGGTTGTTTGTTTCTCTGTGTGCAATTTTTACTTTATGAAGTATAAACGTTAAAGAACGTCTGACAAAAACAACATTAAAACTCACTTTGTCTTTCAAGAAATAAAACAAATAAGACCATAAATAAAATCCAGTGTAAATACTCAAGCACATTCCGCCCGGCGATTTCTGCAGGAACTCCCCTCGGGGTTATTAGATATTGTATTGAGAAATGTGTACAATGCCTCGTACTCATCACTTTAACTTTGCCGAGCAAAACTGTATGGCGTAATTATCGTCTTGTACAGCAGTTGGCTCATTGCAAGTGCTGCTCTGACAGACGTGCACAGACTCGTGTTGCTTTCTTTTTAGCAGATGTTACATGCAAACGCTCATTTCTGCGATCAAAACTGGATCTGGGGCTCGACTTCCCCCAAACATCACCCATCCAGCCTTGAAAATGCCAAAGCATAATTGATCCAATTTCACAAAGACACACACCGTCTCTCTCTGCCTTCCCAAACAGATGGGAACAATGCTGCAGAAAGAGGAAGAAGCAACATTCCTGCTGTTTATCTAGTCATCTGATCTGGCCAGCGAGTCATGTGTTGGAGCAGAGTTAGAGGCTTGGCAGGACGCTTTGAGCCAACTCTGGCCAACGTATTCTGTTATGTTTTCAGCATCCAAGCTTATTTTTTAATAGCACCCTTTGTCATAATCTGAATTGGGTGCTCACATTCATAAAGTTGTCAAAAATATCTCCCTTAAATTTAGACAATGTACAAAAATGCTGTAAATGTGCTGACTTCAATGATCCGGTGTTTTGTAAAACTGCTATTTATACGTCTTGCTGTGCATTAATAGCTATCCCACAGAGGATAGTACCAAGTCAAGTATCGCATTCTGGAGCGAAGGTCAACAGTTTAATTGGAAGTGCAAATTATGTTCACAAGTAATCCCAAAGTGGATTGAGCCACGGGTAAAGTGAATGTGCACATTGCAAGAGTGTGTGCATTTAGCAAAAGGCAAGGGAAGAGTTCCAATGTATTTTTAGACCTGCACGTGTAGCCAAGCTCCGACTTTTATTACCACAGCATTGTTTTTGGTCCTCAAAGCCTTTTTCAGTCACACCAGGCTACTTCAGCGGTATGCTTGTGATTCAGCTAAACTATCACTGCCAATTTTTTTCGTAAGAAAAGAGTAAACATTGATTTGATGACTATGGCTCCCATCTGTTGCCTTAACAGTGAGCATTTCCCCCCACCTCTTTCTGTCCATGCTGCTTTCATTCGTCGTCTCTCTCTCTCTGTCTCTCTCTCTGTCTCTTCCCTTGTTATCCCAAATCTGCTGCAGGCTGATAGTCTGCAAAGAGTACCCTGTCACTGTATTCCCCTTGCAGCCACACTTACCCTTGCAGAGCAGACACAAGCTCTCATCATTGATCTTTCTCTGCGTCTCTGAGAGGCAAAAAGTGATGCTGCATATCTTATAATCGTCAACATCCGAACGAGTCAGGGTTGGAGCCAGATTTGGTGCAGAGGCTGCTAAGTGGAGCCGAATGGAGTGGGTTATCGGTGCAAAGAGCAGGAGGCGAAACTGAACCTTTTAGCTGTGTCACGGGCCAGTGGAACTACACATCCACAATGGCACAGTGTTCGTATCTTAGATACTTGTCAGTTCGAGTTCACAAGCTAAATGACCCCGTTAGCTATGCCTGATATTTCTTGGCATGGATAAAACTAAGCCTACATTCAGGCATTGTTAAAAATAATTTCTCCTCATTGTAGAGACTGTAATAATTCAATATGCTTGACGTAATACTTTTATAAATGTATAATACTAACCGTTCAATTCAATAGTGTCACAATAAAAGCTGTTCAGCAAGACGTGTTCTTGATCCTGTCTGCTTGCACCCTTAAGAGAGACTCACAAACACATTTTCTGCTAATGTCAAGGTCTGGAAATGTATCTGCGGGTGGGACAGAGTTCCAGGGTGTTGGATCTATGCAAATATTTGCAGTGCAAGATTAGGTGTGTTGACTCTGTGGCAGGTCCAGCCAACACTGATGCAACATTGCAGCTGCTGCAGATAGCACTGGCATCTCAACTGTTCAGAACGTCCTCAAGTTGTCTGTTTTTATATGAAGGACTGACCTTCATTAGTGTTTTTATCCCCCATTTCTTGAAAGTAGGGATATGCTAATTGGGCTTTTCTATTTTTCTATGGGTTTAAAGAATACAAGATGTTCAGGAGTTTGTTTGTTTTTTTCGATAGAGAAGTAGATTTGGTTCAAACAGAAAAGGAAGGAATTAGATGGTTCTTTCTATTTCTACATAAAAGGGTGTTTGCCAAAGCTTTATCTGATTTTTGTTAAAGTCAAAAAATTTGAATTAAAGTAGATAGTGGTGGTTCATTTGTTTATATATTGAAAATTGAGAGTTCTCGGCATCCGTGCATTGAAGTGAAGATTCCTTAATGATCCGAAATGTTTGCTTTTTCGCTTTTCCCAACAAAAAATATATAATTCCATTGATTTTGACAAATGATTTTTGAATAATTATGCAGCACAAAAATGTGATACTCCACTCAGACTTTTCTCTTCAAGAGTGCTGCATTGCAGAAGGATTGAGTTGGTTGTTCAGTGGATTTCAATAATAAATAGAGCTGGTCAAAGAAGCTTACAAGACTAGCAATCACCTTTTACATTGATTCTAAAAATGCACCAGTCAGGCTTTTAACAGCCAATACTGACACTTTTTTTTCTTTTCCTAATGTTTGGAAAAGAAAAAAATATGCAGTGGAAACAGAAGCAACGGCCAACCAACCAAAAATAAAAGCAGATCAAGATAAGATTTGCATAGTATGCAACAGAACAACATACTGCTTGTTTTCTGGAGGTGGATGTGTTGATGTTTTTCATAAAATTGGTATTGAACCTGGTTAAATTTTCATAGCGACCCGTGCCGTGTTAACTTCACCTCTGGCAAGTGATTACAAAATTTAAAAACAACAGAAATAAATTCATACACAAGAAGTCCTCCAAATGTCTAGTTGACTTTGTCAAGTTGGATCTGCTGACACTAGACACTAACACACTAGAGCAACCAATAGGTTTTCAATTTTTAAAAAGGGACAACCAATTCTAAATTTGTTACCACTTGAAACAGGAAATGCAAAAAGGAGAAACATTCACAAGATGTATTTTATGTATTTTTCATATTATGTAAAATCACATCTTTGGAGCTTTGTATCAAGTTATAATGTTATTCCCTCATCAAAGACATGCCCAACGTGTTGCTTTAATTCTTTCATGCATGTTTGAGAAATTCTAGACTCTCCTATGGCAACCATTCAGGTGTGCCTCAGTGTTTGCTCCCACAATGCACCACCTATTTTCACAAAGCTCATCCTTGGAGTTGCAATCTCAAGCCGAGCTTCCTCCTCACTGAGTACCAGAAAGAGCAGGAGCTTATTAAAGAGAAATTCTAGACTCTCCTATGGCAACCATTCAGGTGTGCCTCATAAAGAGACTGAGGCCCAATTTCAAGCCGTCAAATTTCAGTCAAATTTCTTTAAAGTTATGTTTGATTTATACAGTATTTTTTATAACTGAAGGTAATTGATTGTTCAATAGAAAACATATAATACCTCTCATTTAACAAAAAAAAAGAAAAAAAAAACTGTATTGCCCAATTAAATGGGCATTTCAGAACACAACAGATTTGAATTGAATTTGGATTGATTTGTATTCAGTATAACTGGATATAAATTGAACCACTTTGTCTTGTAAAGTGCTCTGCAATTAAATTAGTTGTAATTTTGTGTTATATGAGCAAATTGAATTGAAAATCATTAACTAAACGGTGTTTTTGAAGCAAACCAACATAAAAACAATCCCATTCCATTTAAAGAAAAAAGAAAGAAAGATAAAAACATAAAACACATCTAATGTCAAGTTAGTATTGGGACTACTATTGATTTTTTTCTAAGGTTTATTAGATAAACATCTAACCCATTAGACCATAAGAAGATCCGAGCTACTTTCTCAAACAACTAGTTGGAACAGGGAGCTCATGCAGCTGATTGAAGCTGCTACTGAAGGAGACCATTCCTTCTCTGAAAGGTTCTCTGGGTTCTGCTTGTAGCCGTTTGTCCAACGAGAGGCTGTATCAGCCCATATTTCAAACAAACCTCATAGTACTTTATCAGGATTTTATCTGCTAGACCAACACAAGGTAGCACATAACTGTTAACGGGGGGAAATGGGACAATTCTTCACAAGAACATGAACAGTTCAGTGTGTTTATTTAGCCCCCCTTATTCTGATGATGTTCCTAAATAAAAGCTAGTGCAGTCAATTTATAATCACAAAATAAATAGTCAACTTATGTAATTTACATAGTGACGCTCTGTAGAGGCCGAAGGTTTCTCCTACAAAATTAAAGGAACAAACATCATGAAGAAGAAGAAGAAATATAGCAGACAGGTTATTTGTACCTTAAGCATGCTTAAGGTACAAATAAAAATTACTCCAAATATGAAAGACATTATGGAGCACTGGGCAGTTCAGCATCTTTATGCAGCCCTACCAAGATATAAATGTCTACCAAGCTGAGAGGCCAAGCAAGGAGATCTTTAGTCAGAAACAGCCAACATGCTTTCAGTAACTCTGGGGGAGCTGCAGAGATCCATAGATCAGTTAGTTCTGCCCTCCATGATTCAGGTCTTTACGAAAGAGCGGCACAAATAAAAGTAATCAGCAAACATAAGGAAGAAGATGCTACAGTAGTCAAATGGACACAGATTGCACATTTCCAAAGCACTGCAAATCCCACTTAAGACTCCATGTCTACGAGGCATGAACCGATTGCAGTGTTCTGTCCAACTTGCCAATTCGCATTTTGGCCTATACCTATTTATTTCATAACTCAAGACCTCATGGGTAGTTAAATGGGTTTGAGGTGTCTATAAATATAGTTGGCAACAGCGGGGTGAGTATTGTTAACTGCACACTTGCAGCTATGATCTAGAGGGCAGGTTTGTCAATCAGTTTTCTCTCATAGCAGAGCAAAAAGAGACTGGCTGATTTTTTGTGGAGCTAGATAAGATCAGTGGGCAAAATCACATGCAAGTATCAGCCGATCACACAACATTAAGAAAATTGGGACCAATTGATCAGTACATCCCTAAAATCAACAGAGAAACATGGGGCAGCAATATGCTATGGAGATGCTATTCTTTGGATAGTTTCGTTGGTCAGAACATCAATAGAAGTAACCCTGGGACACAATCATTTTGAGGCTGAAAGCACTTTTATAAATGCCCAAAAACCTTGCAAAAGATTGCACAATTTTACCAAATGATGTCAAGCAAAATTGACATTTACTACTTTGGCATATTTAAGTACAACATGCCTCAAACATGTTTTAAATATTTATCAACTCAAGTGATTTACCCTTTCTATGTTAGAAGTAACAATATTAAACTTTTGTGTTTGCAAAGACGTCTAAGTTATAAGCACAAACATTTACAGTCAGAATGTCTAAGATGATCTGTTCACTACACAAGCAAAACACATAAATGAAAATGGTATACATTATAATTATATTCATTTTGTTTATTCACCCACCCTCAGGACAGAGTTTCACCTCCATAAGTACCCATTTCAATGCACTGTGTGCTCAGGGAGAAAATATTGGCCTAATTTATCAACTGGCCAATATATTGACCCACCTCCAGAGGAGATACTTCTTTAATATATGAATATAAGATTAAAAAAAAACAAAAAACAAAAAAACAAACAAACACTGATGCAGTCACATTTCCCTCATTCATTGCCTCATTGTAGTAAAAAGGCCACTTTCCACGAACCCAGCACGATTTTATTCCCTGCTTAAAATAAATAAACACTCGAAGCATGTAACAATTAATCAGAAATAGCATTCATGCTACACACCATTAATGTAGATTACATCATTAATTCCAAACGCATTACAGAGTGCAATCACATCTCAACTTCAGCACACTGAGCTTGGCACGGGGGAGTATACAGAGGCATACAGCAGCAACAGCTCTCATGCAACCTACTTATCAGTGAGTAATGTCTGCCAGTGGATCAGCAAATGCTGCACATCACCCTCACATGAATGAGACTGAAAAAAATTAGCTTTGTTGCTTTCATCATTCAGGACAAATGTAATAAACAGTGCGTCATCTCCAGCATGTTTAATGCTGAAGAGCAAAAAGCACAATAATTAGTTAATGGGGCCTCTGCAAAAGAGCGAGTAAGACAGGATGAAGATCTATGTTACATCTATATTATGCATATGTTTTAATCAGATGGTGACTGATGCAGACTGGGTTCTATGCTAAGCCATAGTAGAAGAAATGAATGTTGCAGAAGTGGAAAGGAGTCCTTTAGTCAATTGTTACCAGATAGCTTGAAGCCCTAACCAGGGCTGAGGGGAAATAAAACAAGTTCTCACCAGTTCAGCATTAATATTCTTCAGCGGGAGAGGTTCATGTCTCAGCCTGCAAGAGACAAAAAAAAAGGGACATACTGTAAGATTCGGAGGGACTTTCACAAATCGCATTAATCTAAATCTGGTCAGGCTTACGACCGCACTATGCAATGATAGATAGGTGGTGCGTCCTGGTATTATCCCTTGCCAAAGAAAACACAAAGGGCAGACCTGACAGACTCAAAGTCTGTAATTCAACGTGTTTTTAACGTACTACTCCAACACTGATTATGTTAGTCAGCATGCCAGGCTGCTCGTCTGCCGGCCTTTTCCTCCAGCTGGCTGTCGGAGCTTCTACAGTCCCAGATCCTTCAGCGAGGTGTTAACACATCCATAAGGACGACTGGCAAATTTTTCAAGCTTCTGCTGAGGAAAAACTACGCTGATGAAGCACTATGCTGGATTTGGGCCAGTGTGCAGCATGCCAAGATTTTCACACTTATTGTGGACTGGAACCAATGTTTATACTGATACATGGGCATACTTTTACAACATGATGAAAACAGAATCACGTCCACGATTATGCGAGCTCTTACTGTAAAAGTAATGTCATATTTCCTGGGCAAAGACCCAGTTTTGAAGCACAATCCATACATTTCCAATAGGTTATTCTGGACCCATTGACTTGGCCTGCTCTGTCTGATATTAAATCAGATTTGATGTGTTTGGGATCACAGTCATGTTTGGAACACCCAAGTTGGTCCAAGTTTCAACCATCCAGCCAATTTAAATATATGCTAAAAAAAAAAAATCCACTTTTGTGAAGCAGAAAATACTGGCATGTGAGCAGTGATCTAAGGTGCAAAATCCATATAGCTTGATTCCTTCACATAGTTTCTGCAATTGCTGCCAAACATCTTTTGTCTTATTTGGCGTATCCATGTTTGTAGCTACAAATTGCATCTATTAACGTCTTTAAAATCCAAGCTTCAACTTCCTGGCTGATTTGTTAGTTTTCTGTGTAGCCCACAGACTTTCAACAGGGCTGAAGTTAAACCTTATGGAAGATTCCCCAAGCTTCAGTTTGGGGAATGATCTTCCGTATAAAAGCCTGCTTCTATGCGTTTTTATAATCTTTTGAACTATAAGGATGGAAAGGAAAGATGATTAAGAAGTTCAAGCACAACCACTAAGGCTCAAATATGAAAATTCAAGTGTAAATCTCTGACATATCCTTTGACTCATTGTGGCATTTAGCAAATAGAAATAAGTTTGGTGATGACCTAAAACAAGAGTAGTTTGGCTTCCTTTATCTTCAGATAGTGAGAAAAAAAAGTATGTATTTTTTATTCAGTGTATGTATTTTTTGTTTTCAACTATATCTGAGATTTCATATTATAAATTTGACTTGGATGGTTAACCAAGAAAACCAACCAAACACTCAACTTTTGCATTATCTTTAAAGCCAAATCTAATATGACATTCATGTGTATGGCAAGATTCTGACCATAACTATAATTTGGTTAAAATGTATATTATTTATACATATATATTCAAATGCATACTTAGACATTCACAAAATGCAAATTGGGAAGGCTAGATAAAACGGCACAGGATAAATATTGAAATCAACCAATAGGAGTTGTCAAAGGAGAGCCTGTTTTGACTGAGCGCTCCAACTCATAAAAGAAGCAGTGCAATATAAAAACAAGGAGAGGAAATGAGCAATAGAGCATCTCCTGTAAAGTAAACTGCCATGAAGTGGAATTCAATTTAAGTGCCACCAGTAGAAAAACCTCCTGGCGAGCAAATCAATAAAATGTTGGCAAGCTCACCATAGAGTAACCACGGGAAAAAAATGATTTCTCATCTTTTGCAGAGCGTATCCCTTAAAGCCATTTTATAGTACAAACTCTAAAATATCTTTAAATATTTCTCAGCTGTCTTTTCATCAGTAAAACCCAGCCTCTAAGTCGTACTATTTGGCTTGTAGGCGACTCAGACAATAAGTATTGTTAATATGATTGGCTCAGTGGAGACGGAAACAACCAAACTGCAATAATTGTTCAATCTGTACTGCTGTAAATTAGGTTAGATTGCATCACCGCCTACTTTGTTGCGCTCCAATTTGATATATCTCTACCCTGATGTGCTGGGGTTATTACTTTCTCTTTACTGTATAGACACAAGATACATATCTGTAATCACATCAGTCAGATGGAAATTGACAACAACAAAAAAACAAAACAAAACAGGAAACATTTACACTAACAAAAAGTTGTCTGCTTCCAGACCGTATTGCAAGCTGAAAAAAAATTAAATAATCAAATCTAGAGAAGGTCTAAAGTGAGCAAGACTTTCAGCAGATAACAGGAAGGCTGAATGGAGCACAGCAAATTTGAGGTTTCATCCTTTTGAGTTGTAAACCTCAGTCTTTGCAGCCGTTTGGAAATCTCAGGATTAAAGTAAAAATCGACATTCTCCAAGGGAGAAATAAAGTTAGCTGCGCTAATAATGCTACTTGCTAATATAAGATGCTAACGGCTAGTTTAAAAGGTCAACGCTGTTGCCATTTTAGCATTGTTTCACAATGTTAAAATCCTGTTTTTCCTCCGACTGCTCCCTCTCCCTCTCTTTCTCTCACGCACACACAGATTGTGACGTCAACTCTGCTTATGATATAAATAATTAATCAGCGCTCACATCAAGTGAAGCAAAGTATATTAAAATCCAAAACACATGGAACAGGATGTTCAGTAAATCCAAAACACTCTCAAAAGGCATTATGTACATTAAGGAGAAAAAACCCCCAATTATAATGCCATCTCCTCTGAACAATAAAAGAATATAATAAAAACACATGAATGCCCTCGGCTAGCTTTTAAGCTCCTTAGTCCACCTCTATTCATCAAAATGCCTCCCAGTCTGGTTTTAAGCCACAGGTAAGGGATTGGGATTGTGTGTGTGAGAGCGTAATGTTTGCCTCTGTAATCACTGGCGAAACGTTCCTGTGGCAAAGTCAATATCTCTGAGAACAATTTGTTTTTCTTCACATAATCATGCCAGGCTTCCACAGGTAGAGGAGGACGCACGCGCTTTTGGAGGCTGGCAAACGGGAGACCGTTTTCAATTTTACAATAATGGCTACTGACACGCTCTGCGCCACTTGATTAAAAGCCTGTTGCCGAAAACGACATTTACGATGCTCCGTAGCGCACCTGTGAGCTGTGGTTTACGAGCGGTGAACCGGGTCCCTCTGCAAATATGGCTTATGGCTCGTAATATATAGGTGGACACAGCAAATTGGACACAACATGTGGAGAAGTCCTTTAGGTATCCTCTGCGCTCGTTCATCAGTTAATTTTAGGAGTTGCCAAGCCGGGTCAAAATGACGCAGTGTGCTCTATTTGCTCTGCAAATAGACAAATGGAGTTACCTGCTACGCATTTCTGGACAAATAGGACTGTACCTTCAGCATGCGTGTGATGGAGCTTGTATGGAGAGAAGAACTCTGTTTTCTCATTGACTGAAAATTAAAAACAGGGATGACTATGGTTCTGGCATCAATAAATAAATTAATCCTCCCTGAACTAAAAATGCTTCAAATAATAATATGAAACCAAATTAAGATAAATCCTAATCATTTAATTAATGCAGAGAGAATAAAGATAAAAGTTAGGGGCATGTAGTGTGACGTATACATGGAAAGAATCAAACCTACATCTGAACCAGAAAAGAGAAAATCTAAACTGCAGCACATTTTTCTGTTGTATTTTTGAATAGTCATTTAAAAAAAAAAAAAAAAAAGATAAGAATCAGGTGGTCATCTCTACTGTGTGTGTATAATTAAAGTGAGCAAAGTCCTCTTGTTCCATCATCCTCCCTCAGGATGATAAAAGACGTGGCGGACAATAGTTTTAGTTTTTTCAGCTATATGGAGTGTAGAGCGCAGTGCTGCCTCTACACCACCTGTTCCTGTGCACTGACTGTAAGATGGCAAAAGCAGAAAAAAGAAGGCTCCTACATTTTTGTCTCACTTACAAAAAAACAAAAAACAATTAATTAATTTGGAAATATTTACCTTTGCAAAATCCATGGAGTCATGACTTGAAAACTAAAGGAGAGACACTAATCAGTTTTAATGTGGTGAGTGTTGTTTTTAAATTACATCTGGCTAAAAGCTCCATGCAACTGCAGTGATTAATGTTGCAGTATTTTTAAAGATTTAGGAATAAGTGTTTCTTTTCCGTTTCAAAAATAGAAGCATTTCTCTTTAAAGTTTCTCTTTAAATCTTGAGTATTTTCACTCAAGATTACCAAATACATCCCAAAAAATTGACATTAGAACATGTTATCAGGAGGCTGATGTGAAAATAAGCTGAAAATGCAGCACAAATTCACAACAATCTTTAAACCCTGGAGGAAAACCGGAACATTTAGGAAATGTGTAACCTGTTAACCTGTTGTTCCTCAACTTTATAATTTCACACCAGTAGCTTGCTGATTAAACACAACCTAAAAATAGCCACCAACATGTGTTCAAAATAAAATAAGGAACCTCTTCTTGTAGTTGCAGCAGCACGGAACAGCATGCAGACTGGGATGGATGCACAGCAGCTGCACAGTCCTGACTCATTAAGCAGTCTTGGGACAATTTCTGCAGGCTATATTATTAATTAATCATATTTATAACGGCTGGACTGACATTAAAACCTGAGAGGAAGCAAAGTATGAATTTTATATGTGTGTACATGTAAGAAGTAACCCGGGCTCTGTATGTCCATTAGTTATCCATGCCTGAGTGCGCTGTGCTTGTCGTCCCTCTGCTCTGTCCCGCTACAGCTAGCATCTCTGGCTAGCCTCCCAGGGCGCTGGAAACATCAATAAACCCCTGCATTTCATTTCAATTTCAACCCGCAGCGGCTCTCTGTCGTATTTACCTGGAAGAGGGGCCAATTCCGCTGAGCACAACCAGAATAAATTCGACATGTCCCAGCTAAATGTCCATTTTAATGCGTCTGGCTAGCTAGCTGTGCGATGCTACAGTCTCCAGCGGTGTATGTGACAGAGTTAGACAGACAGAGGATGAGCGGTGTCTGAATGAGGAGAGCAGGATTTGGAGGGAGGCTCGCGCAGCCAGTGTGATGGAGTTCAAATGAAGGATACATCATTCGCCTCGTATTTAAATTCAACAGTTTAACGAAGCAGACGACACACCATAACTCTGAGTGTTATAGTAACAGCCTCGAAATACATTTCGGAAAGCCTCATTTGTTCCTTACGTGATTTCGGCGGTAGACGCTGGATTTTAATCCGTCGGCGGACAGAGATGTTGCGTGGCAGAGTCCTGCTGGGGATTTCTCTCTCCCTCCCTCTGTGCCTGTCTGCCAGTGTGTCCTCCAGCTGCTGCTCTATCCCGTCTCTCCAGCCTGCCGGAGAGTCCCGGTGCTCTTGTAGCACTCGCCCTCCAGTGGAGAACGCTTTGACTAGGGGAGCCTCTTCTGATAGGCAGCGCGCTCCCCCCCTGCACCCACAACCGACACCGAAAGACTGAATGAGTGTGTCTGTTTGACAGAAGAGTGAGTCATCCAGCAGAACCACATCCAGCTCCTCCCACTGTTTCTAACAGCTGACTACTGTAGCCTCCATGCGCTGATAAAAGACATACAGTGCCTCCCTCTCCTCCCTTTGTAAAGTTAGTAACACGCTACACACTAGTGAAGCCACTAGTGTGGCTGAATGCACATAAATCTACGAACTGTTCTTTTCAGCATATAACTTAATTACTTTATTCCAGTTATAAAAAAATTAGATGGAGGGGGCTGACATCTTCAATCCCCTCTACACAGCAACACCCCAAACTCATTCTGGGAAAACGGAAGGTGTCCCTAGCCATAAAGGATATATAAAAGTGTCATGTTATGCCATCAGTGCTACTGGTGGAGTCATGAAATAGGACTGTATCCAATTGTTTAACATCACCCTGATGATTCAGTGCCTTATTTCACTGCAACTTACTGATAGAGATTTATCCAAATCCTATATTTTGGATGACTATTTGGAATATTGATTGTGCATGTAAATTACCTTTGTGGCTTTCATTTATTATCTACAGACCATCTCACCCAATGCCCCATGTCAACAAGAGAACATGTTTACCTGTAGATGAGGTATAAATAAAAAAGCAATTCTGAGAAAGTTTTCAGAATTTCAATTTTCTCTCATTTGCAGATCAGAGAAAATTCACAAGACATTCAAACTTGTTGTTCCACAACCTTGCTTTAAGAAAATTAAATCCAGTTGTATGTTGCTATCAGTGTATCCTGAAAAAGAGAGCTGATTAAATAATCAACACAGCGGTTGCTCAGGGACGTTCAGGGACAAGATGACTGTATGTAAGCTTCTGACCCGATCTGTCACTACTGTAACACAGAATCTCTGTCTACAACAAAAGCAGCCTTCACACTGAGCCCCTGGCAATGGAAATGACATCACTGCTGATGTCTTTCAGAGCTTCACAAACCACTAGCTTAAATACTAAACTTGAAAGGTATTAACTAATTTGTTACTGTTTAAAATCTAAATTGACCAACAAACAAAAAATGTATGTTAAGCTGTAAATATACTAATGAAGTCTGTATATTAAATAATAATGTTCCATATTATTTAATAGTCCTGTATTGTCAGAAATAATGTGAGTGTTATGGTTTGAGTTTTGTCCAACACAGATTAAGGATTTCTGCGTTGGCATTCTTGGCTTTAAGATTAAGGCTCGATTAAATTCACATGTCGGTGGTTTGGGCAAAGATTGCATTTAGGGACCAAAGGCTGGACCACTCACGTTTCCGTGTCTCCCTCTGTGTGCAAGTGTGTGCGTGTTTGCTTAGTGTACCTTCCTAGTAGCACTCTGCGGTCCTCTCCTCTTCTGCTGCCCTGATGTGCCTCATTAAAGCTTGGTTACAGGACGCCTCCTCCTCTTCATCCCCGCAACAGATGGACAGACACGGGGCGACAATATTCCACGGAGTTCCGTGGAGGGCGTCACTGCTTATATAACAAGGCGAATCTTATTAAAAAGCCACTCTCCTTCCGTTCTGAACTCGAGGTTAATTAGCTCACTTCCTAGTTGCCGGCATGCACAGAGGCCTCTGACTGGACACGGCGGTTGCTACGGGCGACTGGGCTCACCCTTATCTCCTGTTGCCTGTTGGGATTCGAGTGAGGAGCTGCGACTGAGAAGGAGATAGTGTTTATGAAGTCTGAAAAACGGCAAACGGCATGCAGTGATAGACACAGCTGAGGAGCAGGCAGACCTACTGGGAGAGACTTCTCCCACCTAACGAAGATAGCGTGTTTAACTCTACCAACTCTACCCTGGTATTCGTGTAAAGATGGCGGATTTGCGTAAATAAGTGTTTAAGAAGGTCCCCAAAATCAGAAATGTACTGCTTCTCAGTTTTTTATAGCTCTGGCACTTAGTCCTCATATTGTTACCTTGGAGTTAATAGAAAAGTAGGTTGTGAAGACTGTCCCCTGCTCCTCATTGCCCTTGAATGTGACACACATGTATCACAGACATGGAAACACTACATGCAGAGTCTATTTGCCTCAGACTGGGTACTGCCAAACTCTCCATAACTGGGTTGCTTACTGCTTCATGAATGCCCTGCTTTCTTTAAATGTGGCCCAACTATTTCATCATTTCCAGCACATACTTTAATGTGTTGGAGACATGTTTCAAACAGAAGTGCATCATCTTTGCCGCACTGCAAAGACTGAAGAAGTACATTTTATGCCCAACAATATTTTAAAGGGATAATTTTGGATATTTGAGTGTTATGAGGTTCTAAGCAGTAGCATCTTTTTCTGCAGTAGATACCAGCATCTTTGTTTTGTATAAACCCATGTTAGTTTTACTTGTGGCTTATTTCGTATTTGGTTTAAAAACTATAATATTTTTGCATTTTACACCACTTTACTTTTAGTTACTCTGAACAGTAAATACATTATGTTCTGGGTACTTGTTTCAGACAGGGAAGTAATTGCTGGTGCAATACTTCCGGCCTCCATTTCCTGTGTCAATAAACCATGATGTCTGTGTAAATTAAAAGCCAATTCAAAAGTGATAATTGTTTCATAGTTTAGAAAACTGCATTTTCTTAAACTGTTATATTTTAGGTGTTGGAGTTGGTGTAGGATGGTACAACTCTGCCTCGCTCTGCACCATCTAATCTGGATTTATCCTAAATAAAGATGCCAAGAGAGTTATCTACTGCAGATAAGATTAACTGCTTCTAAATTTTTTTTTAGCAGAACCTCTCTTCAAAAACGCCGATCTATCCCTTTAAAGCACACAAAATGAAAACTCTAGATCTGTTTCTCGTTTGAAATCAGAATGTAAATTTATGTATGCAACTGAAGCACAAATTGCATACATAAAACACACGGCTTTAGCATAAAAAGGAAATCACAATACTGAATTGACAAACTCAAAAAGACACACAAGTCCATTCCGGCAAAGTACGATAAAAGCCACATTTATTTTAATTACAAGCAACTTCCCTTTACACTATATATTTTTTTCTCAATTCCATGTTTATCCTGAAAGTCATATACATTTACATTTTCTGAGTGCATACATTTAAGTTAATATGGGCCCTGTCAAATAAAGTGGTTCAAGGCTTTAAAAGAAAAATGTCTCTCCTTTCTTTTGAGACACTGGTCAAATACTGCTCATCACAAGCATCATCAGTAGTGGTACTTTACTAAAAGGTGCACACGGTCTATTCAACACAGCTTCATATGGTATAATAAAATGTCAATTTAAACAGTGATGCATGTCATACATTCAACATCAAACATGATGACCCCATTCAAAGGCACAGGACTCTCACGCTAATCATCTTTTAAAAACTGAATCAAATGTTTGATATTTCCTCACTATCAGTTCGTTTTATTTTCAGCTGGAGAAAAAAAACAAATCATTTAATATCACATGACACACTTGAGAGCTGAATGGCACCGGGCAGATGGGAAGTCAAAAGATACTTCCTCCATGTGTACTGAATGTGCATACTTTACATGTGAAAAAGGAGGAAGCTGAGCCTTACAGAATAGGTTCAGGAGGTTGTTTTTTTTATTTTTTTTTAAAGTGAGGTTCTGGCAAATAATTGTCATCTATTCTTATTTTAACTGCACTTGGCAATTCTTACTTCAATTCCATCTTCATTAGTATAGGTCCATATTGCTAGCTCTCAAAGGCTGAAGCTAATGTCCAACTTAACAGGAGCAAAAAAAAAAACAAAACAACAGTAGATTTTGTACCATCTTAAAGTAACTCCAATCTCAAAACTGTGTTTTCGTTTTTTTTTTTTCTTTAAAGATTACGATAAGATGATACGAAAAAAAATTATCTGGGAAAAAATTGTTTTCAAGTCGTTATGAAGTGATCGCCTGGCGGGCATGAACTGAGGCATGGTTGATAAAAGATGTCTCCAAATTTAACAGAAGCTGACAAATATTTTCAAGGCAAATGGAAGTGTGACACCAGTGATCTTCCTGTGTGAAACACGTCAAGAATAGAATGTGTAACGCGTTTCAGATCAGAGTAGCCACCAAACGGAAAAGGTTGTGTAAAAATTTCTACTAAAACCACAAAAATAGATTTTCCAGTTTCTCTGACTATTAATAAATATTCAGCTCTTGATCTGTGTTTCACACAGGACGATTACCGGCGCACAGTAACCCACCTCCACCTGTTTGCCATGCGATTAGTCGCTGGCTGCTGTCTATTAACTCTTCTATTGCAAACCTTATGACAGTTTAGAGGTTCAGAAAATAGCAATTGCACAAACTTCTACAAGTTTTTGAGATTAGAGTTTAAGACCGCAAAAGTCTGCTTTGTTGCAGGTCACTCTCTAACGTGCTTCAGCCACTTCAGTCATTTCATGGAATTTGGTGTATATCAGGGAGAGAGTCATGCTCATGTGATCCGCATGGTTTTGCTTGGAGTTCCCAGCCCAATAGCGTAGCACCATTACATAATTAACTAAATGTTCTGATGTTATTGGATTTAAAAACTGTAATACATTATCGCCAAGTTACTATGTTGTTTGCTGCATTGCATTTAAAATGGCCAAATGTCATTTGTTATTGGCAGGCATCACGTTACTAACCGTTTTTACGTTACTGATTGCTACGTCGTCTGTTGGGACAAAATGAAGCCATTTCCCTACCGTTTCCTTATTCCCAGATAAAACCCCTCAAACTGGGTGAAGATTAAGAACGGAGGCAAAGGGAGGGGGGTTGACATGTTCTCTGTAGTCTCAGGCATCCGCTCTGAGTTTTGAGTAAATACAGCCTCAGCACCAAATTATAGGAATGCCACTTCCTATAATTTGGCTAAAACTGGATCTTCTTGTGATAATTTTTCCTTGGTTTAACAGCTTTAACTGAAGGGGGGGCTGTAAAGAAAACAATAAGCAATCTGTTTACTTGAAAACTGCAGCCGTTTGATTTTAGACACAGTCCCATTTCCACAGTGTTAAAGCCACAGCTATTTTGCAAGTTCAATCAAAAACGTACCAGAAAAAAAGGTTGATATACATAAATAAACATCTGTGCTACACCGCTATTGTAACATTTACAGTTGTTCAAATGCATGCACACACTGTACAACATCCTATCCCTTCTCATCCTGGTGCAACAGAATTGGCAGTAAACAATGTAAAACTCATTAAAAACTGGCCAAAACATAAAAAAAAGAATAAGAAATGACTGCATCGTATTAAGCAAAAGTTTACATTACACAAATAATAGCTAAAATGCTGAGTAAAAAACAAAAACAAAACATAAATCATAGCAGCAACACAAAGGCTTAGTTCTGTGAGAAAAAAACAGCAAACCAGAACGCCACCAGTGCTTCTGGGTTAAAGTAGAGTTATGTAGTTTTAAAGAGTTATGTAGTTTTATACAGGGAGGCGTCAGTGCAAACATGAAAGGATGAAATTCAACCTTCTAAAGATAGAAACTTTAAAGGCTATGTAAAGTTGTTTTTTTATGTTGTTTTTTTTTTTTTTACAGTGCAAGTCGACTTAACTGAAATCCACCGTAAGACAAAGCAGATCTTGGCACACCAAACCTCTCTGACTGTCACAGCATCATGATAACATAAAAGATAACAAAAAAAGGAAACTACTCTGTCTGTGCAATAGTTCAAGTAAGTTATTTCCTGCAAATAATTAGTGTCCAGTAACACGTCCTGTGGCCGTACCGAAAGAGAGAACAACGTACAGGGTTAACATACAAATACACAAAAAGAGATATTTACATGAAACAGTTTTCTGGACAGGACTTCACGGTAAGCTGAGAGGACCTCTCTACTCACCCGTTCAGGCTTAGATTTGATCTAATCCTCCCATTGGTTACAAGTTGGACCAAAGGTGGGGCAGTCTCATCCTAAGCCTGTGGTCACAAACCTCAGCGACCAAACAATGTCCCGGTGTGAAGCAAGACGTCAGATCCCTAAAGGGCGGTGTCGAAAGCGTGTTCTGACGAGCCCTCCTCCATGTCGTCTTCGGACTGTGACGCCTTGTGGTTGAGCCTCTCCGTTGTCGAGGACGAAACGAGGTTTCCAGGGAGGCTGTCGTCGCAAAGCTTGGTCTTGCTGCTGTCCTGAACAAACTCCTGGATCTCCACAGGCAGTCTGCGAAACTTGTCCTGGTACTCCTGGTCCAGATCACTCTGCAGCTGCAGAGGAAGAAAACGAACGTCAGGTACGAATTTGTGCAGAAAAATTTATTTTGTCAGAGGACAGCAAGTCTGTGGCTTTACTTTGGTGAGACAACCAAACCCTTTTCATCCATCTGAAGTTATTGCCAACATCACAGCTGCAGAACGTTGCTAAAGTATTCACGCTGCTTAATCTTTTCCTAATGCAACCACAGACTTTCAGGGATTTTATCCAAACAGAGCAGCACAGCACAGTGATTAAAGGTACGTTCAAGTCATGACTGGAAGTTGTAGGCCACCAGCCTTCTTGAAAAGACAATCTAATGATGCTGACCTGCGTTACCGATGCACCAATCTGCTACACATTCCTTCCTCTCTCCGAGTAATAGAAAGATGTTTTCTCCGAGGCATAGACGCCCCAAATGATTACAGATGACAAGATTGTATTCATTTCATTGTGAGCCAATAATTGCCTTAATGCTGATTTCTGTTTAACTACCCAGCAAGCTCCCTGGGGAGGGCAGTAATTAAAAGAAAAAAAAAAAAAAAGCTCCTAACGTGAATGGTGTCAGCGTCTCCCAGTTCACACCAGCATTCTGAGGAATTGAAAATACCTGGATGTCCTCAGAGGAATTTTACCGAACCCTCGGACTAAACTTTGACTGTAAACAGAGTTTAGTCCCTGCTTGAAAGAAAAAGCTGCTTCTCAAAGATCCAGACATGAACATAAAACTCTGACAGAGAAACAATTATCACAAATAATCGCAAAATGCTTAGTGAAATGCTTTTTCACAAGACAAACCTGAATCTGTACCACAGGTTCCCAGTCCTGGTGCCCAGGATCCATAAATCTGCATGTTTCAGGTGCTTCCCTGCCGCCACACACCCAAATTAAATAAATGAATGATCAACAGGCATCAGTGTCATGATATTTTTTCTTAGCTTTTTCAAAAAATACGTGAAGGACTGCCAACAAAAAGAAAATCCTTTTTATTCAATGCGCTGGTGGGTAGGTAGCATAAAGTTCATCCAAACACACCAAATTAGATTTAACAGGATATATTTTTTTTTTATTTTTTTCCTTTAATGAGTCAGTATGCTAAACCAAGATGGGTATTTTAAAAGTCAAATGATGACAGCAGAAACCGGCTCTCTGCCCTCCACTGTCACCTGTCTCACATGCCATCTGACCTCATTGCCCCTCGCCGACGGTGATGGGCTCACGTACTTGTGCAAAGCTGCAAGGGTGACGGCGGGCTTTTCTAATTCTGAGGCCAATGTTCTTTTGTTCTGGGTTTAGATCAAGTGTAAAATTGGGGTCCTGTCTGATAATATGGGTGACGCTCCTGCCAGTTGGACGTTAAAACAGGATACTTGATTTATTGGTCTGCCTGCTTTCATACTTTCGCTTTTAGTGTTTAGTTATAGATTGTGACGCACAGAATGAGATCCCAGATACAAGCGCATTCGCCGTATATACAGCGAGGCTCACCCTTACAGATCACAGGAAAAGCTCCATGATCTGAGGAGCCTCTCCTGATATTTTGAGTTTTTATGGCATGCCCCATTAGGAGTTTAGTTTATGTGCAGTCAAACAAGAACATTCACTAAAAATCAAGGGAGAGTAGTGTGAGGATGTTTCTCTAGTTTTTGAGCACCTTAGTTTGAGTACAAATAATTTTTCCGCAGCACACCAAAACATTTTGTATTCTAACATTTTGGACAGTGATTGCTTCTTATTGTCCCAACATAACTGGGCTGGAGTGCATAAACATGGATGGATGAGTCTGATGTTGGCCTGACCTTGAAAACTGCCAGCCAGGCCTTCTCGTCCAACATTAGTGTCTGGCCTCACAAATGCTTTTCTGGGAAAAATGGTGCGAAATTCCTTTGAACACAATCTACATTAAAACATTGTGGAAAAACACATCTTTAAGCACTGCAGTAGGGCAAAAAATGTAGCAGGAAGGTTGGGCCCATATCATCTTAAACCTTGTGAATTAATTAATAACAGGTAAAAAGGTCACTCCAGTTCATGTGACTGAAGGCAGACAGGCAAAAATAACTTTTTGGCTATATGCAGTACTTCCATAATTTTAATTGGAAGATCAAATGGTGCAGCAAAGCTTAAATACTGCTGCGCACTGCCTGTTGGAAATTCTATTAAAACCAAACGGTAATTAGTAGTAATGGGTAAATTTCCCATTTTGCTGGCAGAGAGTCAAATTTTAGTGAAATTTCCTCACTTTGCATAAAAAAAGGGATGCTATAACGACATTCCTTATAGCTCCATTGGGTATTTTCACATTAGTCCCTCAGTTTGATACACTAATCTGTCTGACAAAAAAAACAAAAACCCTGATGCATCATTAATACAATATTTTTAAGCACAGGCAGTCAAATGTAATCAGGCAGATGAGTCAAACGTCTATGATATATATAGTGCAGATTGGCTTTAAATCAAGGCAGCTCTTGACTGGAGTCTCCCTGATGTTTTGGAGTGGCTGCTCAAACTCCCACCAAGCACTCCATTTCAAGGTCACCTTCTCCATTTCCTCCTCCTTCCACGCTTCTTTAACTCTCTCTTTCTTTCTGTCTTTGTCACTCTCTCTGCGGGTCTCACGGACCGGACATACAT
>NW_015113278.1:273464-294073 GCF_001443285.1 Poecilia latipinna | reverse complement strand
AGTGTCTGTGTTGTCAATGTGACTTTATACTTTTAAATGTTAGAATAAACTCTGAAAATGTATGCTGGGGAGCGCTGACTGTCATCTCTGTGTGGCTTTTGTTTCCACGCATGGAATCATTGAATCCGGGAGCACAAGAGAATATAACGAGCCAGAAGATAATGATTTTATTCTCTTAGCAGTACTCACGTCGGTGAATCCAGGCAGCAGATGGAAGGGGAGGAGGGCCTTGGGGTCGGGGGAGGGCTGGGTCCTGCCCAGCGTGGGACGAGCCAGCGACGGCAGGGGACTGTGGCACACATTACCTGAGACACAGAAGGGAAGCAGTAAGGATTAAGTGATCCGTTTTAAATGAAGACAACGGAGAGAGCTAAGTGGGAAGAGAAAAGAGACGGGCAGATGGGCTTGAAAAGGCTGAACTTTAAGCTTTACGTTTTAGTGTTTTTGTCCATTTATGCACAATCCGCAAACCATATTTGCTCTACCTACGCAGTCCTCCAAGGCAGTTTATATCTAAAGTCTTATTACTTTTGTAAAAGTAGTTTTTAGTGACCGAAGTTTCTTTACGGCGTTGAGGTCTTAGAACAAGGAATATATATCTTCTGGTCACATCATGTGAGATAATAGATCAAATAAGATACCTTGATTTTCGTTATCGCAACATTATTTAGGTGCAGCTTAGCAGGGTATGGACGAAATCCTTAAAAGTAATACAAACTAAAAAGTAAACAACTGAATATGAAAATAATATTTACACATTTAATGATAAAACAATGTCGCATGACAGCAGTCCTTTTTTGTCGCCTTTACATTTAAAAAACGGAGCTCAGTTTTGCCGTATCTGGTAAGAATTACTGGGACACACAAAGGAGGCTCTGAACAGCTAAATGCTACAGCTGCAATTTGCAGATTCCTACATTATCAAGAAAAGGTGCGGCTGTGTCTGGGCAGTCCCCCTAAACTAAACCAAATTTAACAAACATGTTTTGAAGGATGGCTAACGTACCTAAAACTGAATCGTCCTGTTTTTATTTGTGTAAAGTTTAGTTTTAGTCCCTGCCTCATCTGGTTTTAATTTGCTTTTAATATTTAAGATGTACAGATGCATTTTGTCATATTAAGTCTTGACCATTGGTTCGACTTTAACTGGGTTGTTTCCTACCTAGCCCTGCATGCTGTGATATTGAAAACCTGCTACGTAGCTAAAAATGCAAAGCAAAGAAATAAGATGGGATTTTGTCTGTCAGGTCTTGAAAGCATGTCCGTCCTGTTCTGAATAGTGCATGTCTACCGGTATCAAAGGTTCTCACTTTTCTGGGGAATCAGAATTAGGTACGTTACTTTTGCTTTGACATTTTGTGGTACTTATTTGTATATTTATGTTCATATCAGCCAACCCTCTGGGAATGAAACTGACATTTTACATGAGTTTCCTCTAGGAAGTAGAGACGTACTATCCAAAGCTTTTCATCCCATGAGTCTTGAGATGTCAGGTTAAATTTGGGTAAGGCTGTACTGAAACATTTTTTCCTCTGGTGTCACGTTGTCCTACACAGTTAAAACTAAAAGCAGATGCACAACAGTGTGACAAGGTATTAGTGTGATTTATGTAACCTTCATTCAATCTGCAAACACAGACACACACACACACACACACACACACACACAAAGAAATATGTTATTATCTGGTTTTTATTGGCTTTAAAATCACCCTAGGTTGCATCGTGCATGGAAATGACAACATACATATGGGTAAAACCCGACGCGGATTATTCCACACTGATTACCAATTCTTTAAAGACACGGGTCTGAACCGTGAAAGCATTATTTTATTTGCAGCAACAAAAATCTGGGCATGAGATGCAGAGGGAGGAGCTCACCAAAGGTAAGGTTCATCCAAGAAATGTCACTGATTTATAGCTTATACTCAGCAGACTACATTTTAATTCAACACCGACTATTTTGGAACAGGTTTGTCATTTCTTCCATTAGAGTACATTCAGTCATTTCTTCTCTCTTTTTTTTTTTCCTTTTTTTTTATTCAAAGGCATAGTTATTAAAGTCTTATCAAAATAATTCTCTGGCACAGGCAAGTAGTTAGATAACCAACCCTATCATCAAACAAAGTATTTGATGAAAATCTCAGAAGGTTTGTAGATACACACACACACACACACACACACACACACACACACACACAGAACCAGTCCAGAGGGTCCAGCGTGATAAGCGTCCTGTTTGTGTTCCTGATTGTCCAGCCTCCAGTTTACATGTTCTCCCAGCTTGATTGCAGCTTGAATCAGGACCAGGGTGCAAGTTTAATCATCGTCATCATCATCATCATCAAAATCAGCCAACACACCCATCCGCTCTGCCATTACTCTGATTGCCTTTGGCTGACGGCGCGCATGTGTATGCATGTAGCATTGTGTGTGCTCGGGGATTTTACTTTACAGAGTAGAAACGAGGTTGTGAAATGCACAAACATGGACAGGAGACGACAGAATCCAGATCACACGCTCATTATGTTCATTCAGAATGAGCCAACCAAAAAATAAGAATAAAAAAAATGTTAGTTTATAGATTTCCACACGTTTTGTCACGATTCAACCAACTTGTAAAATCCTGCTGAGGACATTAACAAGAACGTTGTGGCTCTATGTTTTCTGAATTACATTTCTTCCTACCAATTTCTACTGTTGCGTCGTAAATTTCTGCGTGTTGCACTTAAAGTGGAACATAAAGACCGAACTGACATTTGTAAATGATGAGCACCACATCTGATTGAGTATTTCTGCAGATAACTGACAGCAGATCTAAAGATGCATGCAACAAGTGAGTCTGCTGTGATTTCATAAACATAAAAAATTAAAAAATAACAACCCCCCCTCCCTCCCACCCAACCCTGAGAGTAAAAGCTTAATGCTGCGTATACATACCAAAATACATGCCGGCACCGAAATGAAGTCCCACAGCTCAGTGTGTGATTAAAGACTTTTTCATCTCCGGGCAGAAATGAGGCTCCTCGTCCTCTCCTCCGGTCTCTGTGTCTCACTGCAGCGGAGCCGCGGGCTGCTCCTTCCCATGTGGATTTCCTCCTCCTCCTCCTCCTCCTCCTTCTTCTCCTCCTCCTTCTTCTCCTCCTCCTCCTCATAACTGCCCACTGCTACTCCTCCTCCTCCTTATCATCACTGTGTCTTCACGATCCCTGTACAAATCTTCTGTATCTTTATCTCCTACAGATTTGCTCTGGGTTTAGTCACAATCATGTCTAATTACTGTAGCTGTGAGTCGGTTCCCTCAGTGAGCTCACGCACACACACACACCCCAAAACAAAAAGTGTGATTGTGTCCCTTTCTTTTACAGAGTTTAAAAAAGCTGACATCACAAGTTTATATTTATAAAACAATAAAGTATAACGGTCCAAGTTGGCTTTTAATGAAGTTGTCTTCATCACATCTCACATCAAATCCCTCTGCAGAGTCAAAAGGACTCCAAGACATTATATGTACTATGGGACAGAGTTTAGCGAGACAGTTATTGTCATACCCAGACTGAAGCATGGTGGAAGAGGCATCATGCTTGGGGACTGTTTTTTCTTCAGCTGGAAATGGGCGTTTAAACAAATTCAAATATCAGTCAGTCCTGTCAGCTTTTGTCGGCTTCTGCTGAAAATCCGACAAATGCTTATCTTTTCAGCATGGAAATGGCCCAAAGGACACCCACAATCAGCAAAAGCATGTCTTTACTAAAAGAAGGTTAAAATGCATAAAGTGCTCAGCTAGAGTATCTGACAGGTATTAAGGTTTGTTAGGAGGGAAGGAGCCTGTGTCCAGGTGAGACCCTCAAACCCTATCATACTTTATTACTATTTCCTGCCTGGATCAAATCAGTTTGGTGTTCCAGCTGAGTTGTACTCAACATAGGTTAAATTAAGGTGGAACATGCGCCAAAATTTTGAAATGATTTATCTTGCTCTCATTTTCCCACCGTCCGTTTCAGTCGGGCTGTGCTAGGCGCCGTTTTGACGCTGCAGGTTTCCTAGATTGACTGGGTCCAACAAGAGGTTTCTTGTCTTCATTTTGAAAGGGGCCCCAGCATAAAAAGAGCGAGCGGCCATCAAAAATGATCTAAGGCATGCTGTGAAGTAGATGAAAAAATATTTGTAAAGAGTTTCATTTTAGATGGAAGATCAGATTAATACTGACCAACAAATTGAGACCGAACCTTTTGTCCTTCTCAGGGTCGTACAGCAGCCTTCCGTCGGAAATGTTCAAAATATGAAACAACTAAATAAAAATAATTAAATGTAAAATTCAAATTAGTGATGAATGAATAAATAAGGTAGAAATTGAGGATGGGAGGACATAATAAAAACATTTACCTTTAGCCTTTTTTTGTGTCTTTTTATTGTTGTTATTGAAATTGAAACAGAGAAAGTTTATACCATCATTAAAAACAGGATATGTTTTATTTTTTATCTCAGCTCCACTTCTCCACCGACCACTTCCAGTCACTTTAGGTTTTCTTGGACAATCTCATCCTATTTACACATGAGGTGATGCAACAGTGCAACAATCCTCCTCACAGAATTAAATCTGTTTGACTTTGTCAGAGGAATACTTTTAAAAACAAATGAGTCTGTGGCACTGAGAGTTTGCAGCCCTTGCTTCCAGATTACTGTTTTTTTTTTTTTCTTCTTGCTCTTGTGTAAATGATTTTCCCATCTTCACTTCTTTTCCTCTTGGGCCCGTGGTATTTTTAGATTCATCCTGTGGCATTCGCAGCATACAGAGGAAACTGGACAGGATGCATGCAGTAATGGCTTCAGAAACTCATCTGGACTTGTACACACTGAAAAAGTCCACATGCAATTTCTTTTTTGGCAACATGGCCTCAGTTAAACCTCTGGTCCTAAAACCCTCACAAGAATGTCGACAGCAACATGTGTTTTCCCACAATACCAAACTCCAAGGAGACTTATCTCACTAAGGCTGTCAGTGTAACACCTGCTATTTTCCCAAACACACACACACACACACACACACGAACACGCATACATGCTCCCTCTCAGTGAGTTCACATCAGTGAAACAACAACGTCTTCTGCAAATGTGGCATCTTTGTATCTAGACAAAGGCATTTTGTCTGGTCTGCACCTCCTCTGTGAACTGCATGGAACAAAAGTAGAGGGGTATTAGACAGACTTGGAAATATTTGCTCATAAAGTGCATAACACACCTATTTTTTTTCTCTTAATGTATTACCAGGCGCCTTTGTGCTTCTTTTGACAAAAAACAGAGCACTGCATGGATGGCGTGGGGTATTACTGCCCGTCCCCGCCTTCTCATGAAGGAGGAGATGAAAAGTTTCTCTTGCAGGTTTTGGCCTTACGAGACATTCATTTAGGAGCTCTGGGGTGCAAGTTTATGATTCCCAACGGAAGTCCATACGGCTGGTGATGAACTCTGCTCAGAAAATAGCGAAAATATCGTCTACAGTGAAGGTCAAAACACAGCAACAACCAGAAGACATAAAGAAAGGAGTCATGGACCCAGACGTAGCAAATACAAAAGGAGCAGCAGTTCAGAGAGTTTCTAGGCCCATGAGAAACACAGCATCACTGAAACGGTCCAAGTCATGATCAGAACCATGTCAGTTCACCCAGTCACACTCTTGCTTTGTTCCAGTCTGTTGCCAGTTCATCCCATCCTGCTCCCATTTCATTCTGTTTCAGATTTATGCATATCTGTTTAGTTTCCTTTGCAGTCAAGTATCAGAGTGTTCCGATTTTATGAATTGTGGAGGCAAGTAGACAAGAAATTACGAAAACGTCACACATATGTTGACTGATTTGCGGTACATAATTTCCTGGAAACTTTGCATTGTCCTTTAGTTCCATTTATTGTGGCTCGGATCTCCTTTTGGGCCGGCTGACTCTCATAAAACAAGGAAGCTCACGATCAGAAGTAAACACTTGCAGGTGGTTATCATTTATTAACATTACATAACCACCTCTTCCTGTCATCAGACTATAAGAACATTACTTTCAATCACTGGTTGTCAAAGTGGATCTGTAACATTGCCCTGGTGGGTAAGAGCCGATGCATGTGGTGGTCCAGGCAGAAACGTCACGTCACAGGAGAATCCATTTTGAACCCCACAAAGAAAGGCGTGAAACAATCCAAACAAACTGGAAAAGGAACTAAATGACCGGCCCAGTCACTTAAATGTTGCTACTCATGACATGTGGCCATTCTTTTTGATACTGATCACCATTTTTTCGTAAAATGTTTAACTACCAGGAGAAATAAACTGATACTGAATGGGTTTGCGCATAGAAAATGTTTGGTTTATATCTACAAAATGAAAGTAATTTGGAAATAAATGCAACAGCTGGATGCCACACAGAGGTATGAATTAGGGAAAGGGGGAAGCTTAAAGTTATACAGCAGCTAAATAAGACCACAAAAAAATCTAATTAATATTTCATATATAATAGAAACAATTACTGTCGACACTAATGGAAAAGCTGATGATTACAGCCCAAAAGATGCATATGTACCTCTTACTTTACATGTCTTATTGCACAGAGAAACAGCAACAGTCATAGGAAAGTGTAAAAAGATATGTGAAATTGTTTCAATGGCATTTTTGTATGATGTTTCCATACGTTAATCAAACATCATCTGCTCAAATGGTTACTGTATAGTGAAAGTAAAAAAAAAATGAGGGGGAAAAGAAAATCCATCTTTTCCAACTTCCTGTCATATCTAGCTGTGCTACACTCAGCTATTCATCAGTGGGAAGAAATGGAGATAATAATAATAATTATAAACTACCCTTCGGTAGTTTATCTCTGCATCTATTCTTCGATGCTGATGTTAAGAACTTGAGTTAAGTTGCGTCCTTCAGCCACCACAATTGACATGGGGTAGAAAAAATTAGCAAAGTGTAATTTTTTTCTGGTCTCGGGGCTTCATGTAAAAGAATTCCTCAAATAATGCTTCCGTCCATTGTTTTACACATGTTGCATCAGAAACTCACAGGTAAAACTCCGTGGCGGTCGCAGATTACAAGCGACGTTACGCAAAACGGACAAAGACCGAGTCTGTCGCATCTGTGACTCACCAGCAACACGTCTGATTGAAACTTGTTTCAGAGCCGTGTGACAGCGGCAGGGCTGCGAACGTGAAAAGCAGAGCACAGCAGGCTCTGATACGAAACAAGGCGATTTCGAAAGGAGTTAATTAACTTGAGTGTGGATGTATGCTGTGAGGAGCGGGGTGATTCAGCTGAACACAAGATGGCAGGCAAATGTACAAACAAACCGTTATGAAAACTGGTTTGAGCACATTTTAATGTTAAAACAAGCTTGAGAGCTGAGACTAAACAGCTTTCAGTTTTCATGCAAGAGCGATAAACACTCACTCAACGTTTCATCCTCAGCCTCCGACTTGTGTTAATCAGCCTCTCTGCTTGTTTGCTGTTTCCGTCGCTGCTTTGCGTGTTATATATATATATATTTTTTTTGGGGGGGGGGGCAGTGTTACAATCTGAACACACAGCTCACCTCTTCTTTGATTAGTCACCATAACAACATCACCATGGCGATTGGCGAGCAATGACTTTGGCTCTATGTCTGTGATGTTGTGAGCTGATGTGGAAATTTGAAAAATCAGCAGTGTTTAGCTGACATGCACTGACAGACGAAGGAGGACAGCGGCTGTTGTGCGCCGGTGCTTGGACTTTGGTTTCCTGCCTGTGTTTGTGATTATAGTTGGAGCCTTGAGACAGTTGGACGCAGTGTTGCAAGCTACACCTGTCAATTTCTACTTGATCCTTAAGCGTATCTGTCTGAGTGAGACAGTGACCTCTAGGTTGAGGAGAAAAGCAGCACTCTGTGCTTGGCTAGCGTGCAGGTGTTCTGTGCAGTTTTGGTAATCACTACAGATTGTAGTAATTCACAGCCGCAGCTGCCTGGCCTCTCAGCAATTACAGGGAAATTTAACATTTTCAACTGATTAGTTTGTTTGCCACATCTCTGGGCTAAACTTGCCCAACGTCTGGTTTGAACACAAGGACGGCCAGACTAGTCTCATTCCATCCCATCTGGACGTTTAAGAGGTCATGTTCCTGGTGTTTGGGGTGCATGATGCACATTTGTGAAATGCTACTTTTTTTTTTTTTTTTTTTTCTGCTTTTAAGTCACACTGAATATTTTAGCATGTTTCGAAATGTGTTCCCACTGTTTTCTTTAAAATATTCTCATCAGCTCATCATTACTTCTCTTACGACAGTCGTTTATTAGTTCATTTTTCTTCAGCTTGAAGAGAGCTAAAGACGTCTGGTTATAAGACATAAAGATGAATCCAGATACTGCAACGTAATGATTTAGATCAAAGCATATCCAAATGTCAGCCAAAATGGATCTTCACAGATGCTCTCCATCTGATCTGGAACAGGTTGGGTTATTTTACAAAAGAAAATGTGCAAGAATTTCAATCTCTACGTGTAGAAATCTGGATGAACAGAAACACAGGCCACACTTTTCAGATTATGATCTGCAAAAACGTTTGAAAACCATGCATACATTTCCCTCCACTTCACAATTATGAAATATTTTGTGTGTTGGTCTCCAGCACGAAATACACACTCAATTTTGTGGATGTAATACGTCAAAATGTGAAGAAAGTGGAAGAGTTGTAAATACTTTTGTGATAATGATCTCTTGTAAGGACATTTGGTCACGAACAAACACAGGAAGTAGAAATAAACAACAAAAGCTGAGCTCAGTGAAACCAAGAGGAGCAGCTAATTCGGAAAGCGTCAGCATTAAAGGATCCTTTTTCCACAGGGTCAAATTTCCCAGAAAATAGAAATATCACAATTGAACCCCTGCGGATCTGGCACTGCAGCTGTAAATTCTTGAAAGATAAGTCTGTAATCCCCCCTTAGAAACCAAGCGCTGGGAGGGAGAGGAATTTTAAACGGTAGATAAACAGATCCGCCTCGGGGTCAGAGGTGACAGAACTCTGACATTTGAGTCCCAGTCTAACATTCACTTTTTACAAGCTACACATGTCTAACAGCATGGAGGTATAGCAGCTGTCACACTTACACGCAGAACCCGAATCTTTCCAACCTCTGTGAGCTGATTGGCTTTGAAGCAAAGTCAAAAATGCCTGATCTACACATCAGGACCAATTTGCATTAACCTGAGAAACGCTAAGAAAAATCAACCTTTCTTTTGTAAAACGCATCTCCAACCCATAGGCTTGCAAAGACAAAGATTTACAGATTCCATGACCACACTCTCAACCTGCACGGATTATTACTCCAGATGTCCCTTCCCCCCAAGGCCATAAAAAAAAAAAAAAAATCTTCCTTCACAGAACATAATTAAACATTTACTGCCTTCAGCAGACCCTTTTTTTTTAATAATTTTTTCATTAGAAAGAATTAATAAAAACTGTGCATTTGCGGTCATTTCACTGTGACAAAACCATCAGAGGATTCTCCCTCAAACGCATGCAGACACACTCATACCACAGTAAAGCTTCACGCGAACATCTGTGAGCCAGAGATAGGGGCTCTAACTGTCCAGAATGTCATTAAACACTGCTGCTTCAGATTTATATTCTCTCAGTTGTGCCATATGAGCCTGCGTGGTCACATCCTGAGTGTGCAGATGTATAAAAACACCACACACACATATATAATACATCAAAGCATACTGTACATGAATGGATCTGATATTTTGAGGGGTGGGGGGAAACAGTCAGACATTGTGTTTCCCGAACAAAGTTTGAGGAAGTTGGAGGAAACAGAAAGATGTTAAAGCCAAAAAAGTAACAAGGTGATCACTAAGGAGAGCTTAGCAAGCAATTAGCTAAATGAGATGCACTGAGGGAAATAAATAAAGTTGAGCTTTTCATTTTCTTCTTGTCTGGCATCGAGCAAAGGTTATGTCAGTACCGCCACCTGCAGGCTGCAAGGCGACACAACACCTTCAAATCCTAAACAGCTTCTGTCAAGTTTAGTAGTGATCCCTTAGAATAAAACGGTTTAATTTTAGTTTAATTTGTGTAAGCATGAAACACGAGGAAAAAAAAAAAGTATAGTTCTAATTCTATTTTCCTGAGTCACCTCAGCTGGACCGACACCTCCAGGTCAGGTGCAATTTTTCTGCCTTATGATTTAAGAGTTTAAGCAGCGTCCATCACCGTTTCCAAGTGGTGGATGGAGCAAGAGATTTACAAACAGCAGGGATGTGGTACGGATCAATGGATGAGAAAGGGTGGAGCACAGGGCAAAGTGTTGACGGCTAAGTTGGCTGTAAGCAGGCTTAGCAGATGATCTGAGGTGCGGCTGAGGTGTGATCCTGCTGCTAACCCTCAGTTAGCACATCTGTGAGCCAGAGACCAACACTTCACAATTTGGCCCATGTCAGGGTGGTAAAACTTAGCCATAATTTTTTAAAAGATCTGGATGATATTTTGGCATGATAGCACTTCTAAAGTGGTTATTCATAGTTATCAGTTCATGAAGTTAACATCCCCTTCAGATGAATTCTCTTTTTGGAGTCTGGTTTAGATATTTGTCAAAGCCCTATGATGTAGTATTTGGTATCATCTTAAAGGGGTCTACTTGGCTTTCATCTAAGACACATTTTGAGTTTCTTTTGACCAACACAGACGTCACCAGAGCTCTTCAAACAAAAAAATAATACACATTTTTCCACACTTTTCGCCTAAACTAAACACATTTCTTTTTAGTCCGCTGGTATCCAGCGACACAAGAGTCAGCAACTGCGATCTTAAATTAGTTTAGGCACCATCTTTGTTTTATGGCAGGAATGTGTAAATAATTCCAACATGGAAACACAAACATTTAAATAATTTATTCCAAGTCAAAATTCTCCCGCTTACAAAAAACAAAACACGACTTTGCAAAGCATCTCTTAAAACGTGAAGAGAACGAATAACACAGCTACCTAAAGTAGAAATTTTCCCACCGGCCCTCTGCTCTGCAGAAACATTTGCTATAAAATGTGACTATAAAAGACGGATTCACTCGATGCCTGAGCACTAAATCAATGACCTACAAACTGTACAGTTTACACTTAAAAAGGTTTCCAACAGACTGCGCTGCCTCGCTCATCGGACTGAAAGAGACGCTGAGGGCTTTAGCTTCAGTCAAGCATGGTGTCGGTTCAACACAGATCAGTCCATCAGGAACTCTTGCAGCAGCCTTTCCTCTCGTCCTGAGCCTCTCTTGTCGGCCCCAGCGGACTGGACAGGGTCACTGCGCTGATGGAGCCGCGGGTCACCTCTCTGCTGGCCACCTTCTTATGGATCGCTGGGGAGATCAAACATTTAGGGTGTCGCCTTAAAAGTTGCCCGTAAACCAGAGTGGCGCTGTGTCTCTTCTTACCTGTGAGGACTTCGTTGAAAGCGGCTTCTACGTTTGTGGAGTCCAGCGCCGACGTCTCCATGAACATGAGGCCTTTCTTATCTGGAATGGTGTGGCAAACATCCGACATGATGAAAATCGGTTTATTCCTGAGGGGAAATCCTTTCGGCACATAAGGAAGCAATTGAGTTCACCTGCAAAATCTTTGGCCTCCTCTGTGGGAACGGTCCTGAGGCTCTCCAGGTCTTTCTTGTTGCCCACCAGCATAACCACCATGTGAGGGTCTGCGTGATCATACAGCTCCTTCAGCCACCGCTCGGCGCTCTCGTACGTCAGATGTTTGCTGATGTCGTACACCAGCAGCGCTCCAACCGCTCCTCTGTAGTAGCTGAATGCACCAGAAGGAAACAGAGTTTAGATTCACTTGCATGGGTCAGTAAAATATTCACACTCTTTTCAGATTTTTATCACGTAAAAAGCACAGACTCCAGTGTGTTTTGTCCACATTTTATGCGACAGGTCAAAAAAAAAAAAAAAAAAGTAACGTATAATTGTAAAGGCGAAGGAAAAAGCTGTGCAGTTATCAGGGTTGTTTACAAATAAAAGTCTGAAAAGTGTGGCCTGCATTTGTGTTCAGCCTCCTCTAAGTGTATGTTTGGTTGGTATTCTCTGTGCTTATGGAAGAAAAGTTCAGCATGATGCCGCCACTACTATGCTTTTCATGGTAATGAAGTGTTCCGGATCTTAGTGCTCTGCAGGTCAACGCGTCTTGAACGTAGACTAAACCAGGGAGCAATTTACACAAAGACTGACTCTATTTACCAAGTTTGTTCAGTTTCAAGGGGGCCCAAATATAAATGCACACCATTTTATTTATTTATGTTTTACATCTTTATTTGCCAAAAATTGTGAGAACCACTTTTCATTTTCACTTTGTGTTGGTCTATCGTATAAAATACTTTGAAAGAATAAGTGGAACAGTACAAGGGGTGTGCATACTTTAGCAAGGTGTGATAAGCACAGAAGAGGTGCAGCTGGTAATAAAAGGGAGGGGTTACCAACAGCAAGTCGCAAATTAACTGATCACTCGATTATTGTGTGTACCTTTGACTTCTCGGATATTAATCTCGCCTGTGTGTGTGTGTGTGTGTTTATGTGTGTGTACCCACGCTGAGGTGATTGCCCTGTAACGCTCCAGCCCAGCTGTGTCCCAGATTTGAGCTTTGATGGTGAAGTTGTCCAGCTGGACGGTCCTCGTGCTGAACTCCACGCCGATGGTGGTGCGGCTGTCGTGCAGGAACTCATTCTTGGTGAAGCGGGACAGGAGGTTGCTCTTCCCCACACCGGACTCCCCGATCAAAACCACTGCACAGACACGCGCCAACAAGTTCCTATTATGTCCATTTTTATTAATAAGTGATCACTCCGATTTCGCTGCACGTTTCCTGAAACCAAAATGGATCAGATAACCTTTATCTCATCTGCCACATGCAGACTTTCTGTCACACTCGCTGGATGCCAGATTGTGTGACATCACACCAACGTGGCACATCCACATTGAGTGCGAGTTCAGTCTGGAATGAGGGAAGTAGAAAATCACTGCCGCTCTCGGAAGAAACGCCACGACGCACTGCGCCTGTTCCTCTGGGAGTGTGAGAAGTCATGTTTATCTAGCAGGTCAAAGGTCACAGCATTCAGTCAAAGCAGGCAGGAAGCAATCACTTCCTTATATCTACGCTACATTTTCTTAGAAGCGGCAGCAAACAGATAAAATCTGCTTTGTCCCGAATGTGTAGAAATGCGGCGCAATAATTTCCTTCTTCCAAGACGATTATGGCTGGATTAAACGTGGCTTACCTTTAAATACAAAGTTGTACGAATCATCCGAGCCCATGCTGATGGGTCCGTCTTCCACCTCACAAATACCCAAAAGCCACTTTCAAATTTTTTGAAAGGAGTATTTATTAAGAAAGAGAAAACAAAAGTATCCTCCCTCCCTGGTTTTGTGCGAAAGCGGAAAATGACAGGGAGAAAAGAAATCTCTGTTCGCCGTGGAAGACGAGGAGCAGCTCCTGTTTGAAGACGGCCGGAAAACGAAGAAGCAGGACTCCTGATTGCTCATCAGCTGACACCCAGAGGAGGGCCGGGAGGACGGAGAGCAGGTGGAACAGGTAGAACCACTCGCAGGTACAGACTCCACCCTCCGCTGCACTCCCAGACTCATTTGTATGAGAGTAAACCTCGCCCTGCAGGTGGATGTGCGTGAGCCGGGACACGTCACCCTCTTTGACCACCAGTCTCACGTTCAAAATCCAGGAACACAAGTTCAAGGTTTGAGACGATATTCTAATTTCCATGTTCTTTTTTTTAAAGCGAGCACTTTTTTATTTTTCTATGGAGATTATAAAAAACAGTGTTAAGTTTAGCCTCACGTGCGGAAAGAGATATTTCTTTCCCTGCAGCTTTGACATTGGGATGAACTGAAAGAGTTCTAATTCAAAAGCTTGAACTTGACCCGTCTGGATTGTCCTACGTTAAAAACAGGATGTTGAGAAACGGAGCCATTAGTAATGCTAATAATCCTTTTTGAAGGTGAGCCTCCATCGGGTTTTCTCTCAGGATTGGCCTGACTTTGACTAATTGTCCGCCTTTCATCGCCATTGACTTTGACCAACTTCCTCAGCCATCCTGAAGAAAAACATCCCCAAAGCACAATGCTGCCACCACCATGTTTCACTGAGGGGGACGGTGTGATCAAGGTGGCGTTCTGTACAACTTTTCTGCCAAACCTTTTCTTTAATTTTTTTTCTTTAGGTTGATCAGAAAATCCAGCTTCAGTCTCAACAGCTACTTTTCCATGCTTTGTGTCTCTCCTTCAATGCTTGTGGCAAACAAGGCTTCTTTTGGCTTCCTTTCAACATTTGCCCTCCTCTTGCAGTTCTCCCACGAAGGCCAGATGTTTAGAGAGTACAATCAAATAGCTGCCCTGTCAACAGATCCTCCCGTCTGGATCGGATTTCTGTAACTCACCCAGAGCTACTACAGGCCTCTCTGCAGATGCTCTGATCTGCAGTTCTGCCGTAATCTTTACATTTTCAGCTGAATAACTGCAGAGTCTTCTGATCTAAAGCTGGAACCGTTTCAGAACCGTACCCTCCCTTTAATCTCCTTGGTCTACATGCTGCGGTTTGTTCCCCCAACAAACCTCTGAGGCCTTCGCAGAACAGATGACATTAAATTAAGACACAAAAAATGGACTTTTTACAAACTAGGTGACATCTGGTTGCACTGGATTTTATTTGGGGGTGCCAGAGTAAAAGGTGTGCATACATTTGCAATGGAAATGTTTCAGATTTTTTTTTTTTTTTGTATTCTTAATTGCAAAAGTTTTAAAACCAACGTACCCTTTTCACTCCACTTGTCCACAGATGCGTGGTAATTTTGGTCGATTACATGAAACACATTGAAGTTTTAATGCGACAAAAAGTGAAAAAGCTCAAAGGGGGAATGAATATTTTCACAAGGCACTATATATCCTGATTTGGAAAAAAGGGATTAAAACATTCGCCATACTTTTCCACACTGCACAGAGAGTCTCAATTATATGCACTTTAAAAACAAACTTGGAGGCAAATGTAAGCTTTTATTTCACACTTTCCCATTAAAACAAGACAGAACATTGTGGGGCCTTTAAAGTTCCTGGCCCATCACCATACTGTAATCAAAATGAGACGGGGGAATAATGGTTTTTAACCATGATTTATTACTTTTTTTATTTTATTTTAGTACAGTACTGTTAAAAGTTAGTTCAAACATTTTCGACTGGGAGATGGATTTCTTTATTTTAATTCAGCTGAGGTCAACAGACAGAGCAGAGCTACTGAAGCAGTTGCCAAGTTCACCACAACTACAAATGCTGAGAATTTCAAAAAGAATAAAATAATAATAATAATAATAATAATACAACCTAGACTTTATGATTGGAGCAAAGTATGGTGCCATCACTGTTGTTTTTTTTTGTTTGTTTTTTTTTTTTTTAAAGCCTTTCCATTATGTCATACTTTGACTCATTTGATTTCCACATGTAATTCATGGAAAATAAATCAGCTTCATATCTAGGTACTAACTGCACCTCAAACAGGAAGAGAGAAGACGAAGAACAATCCGATTTAAACGAAATCAAAGATGGTTTGTAAAAGTCATGTTCACAACAGCAACGGCCTGTGCTTCAGGGAAGCCGCTGTGTGACGGAAACGATTATGGTTACAGTCTTGAATGAGAATTTCAGCGGAGGTGGGACGTCACGTCTCCCGTCTGAGGCCGGTCTTTACTACCCATGATCCCCCTGGTCGGAGTCGGACAGCGGGACAAGCGACGGCGACTCAGAAGGAGGAGAAACGATTCCTAGAAGACACTGCGCTTACACGTGGGCACTTTGATCCGGAGTGACGAATTACAACTTTTGGAAGGGTGAAAGTGTGGAAGGCGCTTGCAATAAATAGTGAAAGCTGTTGGGCAAAAACCAGCGGCGTGTGGAAAAGTGTTGAGGACAAGGATGGAGGGAGGGGCGGCGGTTGGGACTTCTGCGAGCGTCTGCTCTCCTGCTGGCTTTCAGGATCACAGCTTATAGAAACCACCAACCTGCCCGACGGGAACCAGGCACGATACAGAGCCGACTGCCTTTCACATCGCACGGGTTGCGTTTGGATCACGTGAACGTTTTGCCTACGGAGCGCTACTTCAGATTTACGTGAAAGAAACGATGAGTCAAAAAAAAAAAAAAAAAACCCCAAAAATAAACGGTCGGGAGTCCCTTTCTCTTCGCGTCAGTACGCGCTTTGAGGAGGGAGCGGTTCAGTCCGACCCCTACCGCAGAACTCTGTGGGTGAAACCGGCTGGATGGTGCCGAACGAAAGAAGTGAAAGGGGGGTGGGGGGGAAAGAAAATAGGGAATGATCTTAGAACAGATGCTGAATGAGGGTCTTTCAGTTCTTGCCCAAGTTTCTTCTGTAAGGTTTTGGGACAATACACATAAATTTCTGTTGGTTCGCAGTGGATTTTGGGTTTGTTATGTGTTAAATGCGTGTTTATGAGCGCGTCAATATGTACTGTATGTCTTTACGAGGGCTGTGAGCCCAGCAGTCTCTCGATAGCGGCGTTGATGTCTCCTCCAGTAGCAATGAGGGCCTGCAGGTTGGCCTCGCGGTTGATGAAGCCCATGGCGTTCAGCTGGTCTAGCTGGGTCTGGAACCGCACCTCTGGGGTTTGGCTCTGATGGGAACAGTCAGTACAGATTGAAGTAAGACAAAAAAAAAAACAACCACCAATATGCACAGTATGGTGATTTCAGTATGTGTGTGTGTGTGTGTGTGTGTGTGTGGTCGCGTACCGTTCCGTTTCCTCCTCCACTTCCACCTCCTCCAGCAAACATCTGGAGCATCTGTTGCATCAGCTGCTGCTGAGCAGGGTTTGTTGCAGCACTGCTGGGAGACGAGGCGGGGTTCTCCGCGGGAACGGCGCCTCCTGTGGGCACGCCTGGAATTCCACCCGTCATCAAACTGGGCCAAAGGAAAAAGACAAACACAAATGTTAAATCCAAACTCAAGACTAAATCCCAGTGTGTGTTTGTGCAGGTGACGCCTCGCTCTGCCTACCTGGGCATAAGGCCTGGGGCTTCCGTCTGCAGCGTCTGGAGGCCCTGCTGGATCTGCATTAGAGCTTGCATGGCCCGGGGATTGGTCATGACAGACAGCGCCTCAGGGTTCTGCATCTGGAGACGGGCAGAAATGGAAGCAGACAATTAGCAAAGGTGACTGTGGGCAATTCAAATTTCAGCAGCGTGACCGACGAGACCACAGAAATCAAAGCCAGAAAGATGGTAAGTTTATGTTATAAGCCGTTTAGAATTCAAATACTGGAGGTGAAAATACAGTTTAAAAATTGAGTAATTATTTAAAAAAATTATTTTTTTTTATCCCCGATCAGACACACGTGTGGTATGAACAAAACACGGATTGGTATAATGCACAGAAAAAAGACACAGAAGTAAAATAAATGATATAAAACAACTTAAATTGTAAGTTTTCATCATACAAAAGAAGAAAAACATACTTGAATTGCTAAAATTTAAGAACTTAATTTTTTTTATTCTGATTTTAATAATTTTTTACGATTTAAATTGCATGAATTACAAAAAAAAAAATAGCTTAATTTATACTCAAAAAATATTCAATCAAATTAATGAATAACATTTTATCTGGCTTCAAAAAAATAAAAAAAAAAAAAATTTTGTTTCATAGCAAAACTTAAATAAATACAAAGTAAAAAGTTGGTTCTAGGTTTATGTAACAAAACATTTTGGATTTTAATTTTTTTTTTTAAACAAAAATGTGCTAGCTTAAGGAGCAGCACAGAAAAAAATTCCTTTGCTGGGAAGGTATTGATGGATGATCGTATGAATGAACAAACATAACTAAATGTCATTTACAGCAACGTATAAAAATATGGACATAATAAAGACATGCTGAGGCCCTGCAGCAGCCCTGATTATAAGGCCAGGGAGTGTTTTGCTTCAGTCAGTTTCAAAAACTGTGTTTTAGATGAAAATGGAAACGGTACCTGCTGAAGAAAAATGGGCAGCTGAGATCTGAACTGTTCCTGCAGCTGTGGGTTTCCAGAGAATAATGGATTATTCATCATTACCTGAGTGAGGGGAGAAATAAAGTATTAGTCATTTGGCTCCAGCAGCAGTCCACGCTGCCTACTCAGTTCGGTTAAATGTTAAAGCAGATATTAGACAGCCAAAAGTATAAACCAATATAGCTAAAGTATAGAATAAAGACTTGAGGTGATATTTTTTTTTTCTGTAATGTTCAAGAAAATGCGTCCAAGGCCGAGTTAAGTCCAGAATATCAATATTTAATATCAATATCAATATTTAATCTACGACTTTATGATCCTCACCTGTGAGGCTAACTCCGGGTTTTGAGCCAGTGACTGCATCATGCTGCGCATGTACGGAGCAGACAGCATGTTCTGCATCAGCTGAGGGTTTTCGGAGATCTGTTGGAGTAGACTCTGCATGCCGGGGCTGTTGAACATGCCTGCAGCACAAAACAAAAACATCCAGGAGTGAACGTAACTAAATAGGGATGTTACCAAAACATCGAGCCCTGGAGGCAAAGACGACGCCGAACACTGGATTCACAGGAACGACAAAAGATTTCAGAATAACCCCCAGTTTGTCTTTTTACAACTGAATGCGTCACAAATTAAATACTTTTTCTAATCCAGTCGATACATTATTGCTTTTACTGTCTCGTTTTGTTCTAGCCCTACAGTCAAAAGATTAAAAAGGCCTGTTTTTAAATTTCACAAATAAAATAAATGTTTCAAAAATTCTAATCTGGTTTTAAAAGCTGCTTATTGCAAAACTAAATAGAATAAAGCCGAGAGTCATTAAAAAGACGATTTAGTTTAGCACCGACAGGAAGCTGTGAAGCAGATGCTAACTACCCTCACATTAGCTTCTAGCTGCTTTATTAGCTAACTCTTATTTATTATCAGGAGAACACGAGCGAATGTCTCCAGCGTACCATTTCCCAGACTCGCAGGATTGACGCCCAGAGGGTTGGACACACTTGGGTTGGTGGTTCCCGAGGTGCTCGTGCTTCCTGTGGTTCCCCCTCCGCTCTCAGAGGGGTTTGAAGAATTCGGAGGCCCCCACGGGTTGGGCAGAGGCTCTCGGTTCTCTGTCCGCGACGGCTGAGCGCCAGAGTCAGAGTTTCCGCCAAGAGCTGAGAACGGGTTGCTTCCAAACTGTAAAGAAAACATTTTTTAAATACAGTTTAGTACACAGGGTTTAAGTCACAATAAAGTGAGGGGAGATAGAAACGGGTTCCTCACAGAGACCTGCTCTCTGGCTGCGCTGAACATGGGCTCCTGGATGTCCGTGTACATCCTCCTCAAGGCATTGTAACCTCCTGGAATGCTCTCCAGGTTGCTCAGGGCGCGGTCCTGGTTTCGCATCATTTCCTGCATCATGGCTGGGTTCCTGGCGAGCTCCATGGTCTGAGAGGCAGGACAAAAAAGGGGGTGGAAGCAAAGCAGATTGAGGTTTATGTCGAAACACACAACTAACATGTTGAATGAAGAAAATCTGAGTGTTCTCCAGGCACCTTTAGGGCATCCCCCCCACTCTCACCTGTCTCATGAGTTCAGGGTTATTGAGCATGTGGGAAATCTCAGGGTTACGTTCCATCAGCTGCTGCATCTGTGGGTTGGCCATAATCATCTGCCTCATCAGGTCGGGGTTGGACATCATGTTCTGCACCAAGGGGTTCTCCATGATCTGGGAGAGCATCTCCGGGTTGGACATGAGCTGCCTCTGCATCTGCTGCTGCAGCTCCATGAAGTTAGCCGAGCCCATTCCCAGACCAGCTAGACTGGCCAGGTCTCCGAAGCCACCTGCAGGGGGATAAGTGCTGACTTAGCGAGGTAATCTTTGGCAAGGAGAGTGTTTTTAATTAGAGCAGCACGCAGGCGGACTCACTCATTATGTTGGGCGTCTGTGTCGGTGCCTGGCCAGACCCGGTGGGGACTGTTGTGGGGGCAGGGTTGGCGGCCGGACTAGAGGCGCTGGAATTGCCTGCCTGGGTGGAGGTTGAACTAGAGGCTGAGGTGCTACTGCCATCTGCTGCCCTACAGAGGGAAAAAAATAGTTAAACTCAAGTTGTCAAAGCTGGTCAATTGTTTCAGTGAATCAGAAAGTTTTGTAAAAAAAAAAAAAAAAAAGTGGCCTTACTTGTGTGCTGTTTTAATGACGAGGTGAACGGTCAGGCCATCTTTGATGCCATGCTGGCTGAGACTGTCACCGTCCTTCAAGATCTTCCCTGCAAAAATCAAAACCAACTGGTCTTGTTTGGCTTTGAACCGCTTCGAGATCTCCTCTTTAAACTGGAAGACATGAAAAAAAATAAAATAAAATAAATAAATAAAAAACCAGGTAAGATTTCTGCATGAAAAAAAAAAAAAAAAAAAACATGTCTCCAGGTAGACCGATAATGTTTTGAATGCAAAATGGAAAACACTTCTTGTTGATGGTTTGAGGCCAGGCATGTGCTGGTTGTTGATCTGAAACGGATTTGAAAAGTCGCGTTTTACTTGTGCCCCCACCAGGCTATGTATTGCTTTTT
>NW_015113278.1:206045-270247 GCF_001443285.1 Poecilia latipinna | reverse complement strand
GTTTGTTCTGAAACGGATTTTAAAAAACGGGTTTTTTTTTTCCCCCCCCCCGGGTTTTTTTTTTTTTTTTTTTTTTTTTTTTTTTTTTTTTTTTTTAAGTCTTCTTAAATGTTTGCATTTTTTAAGACTTTATAGTTGGTGTTCATGTATTAATCTTCCAATTTCTGGGGGATACCTTGTAATAATTCATTCTATGGCCTTATTTTCCACTTTTAGTCACATTTTTCTGTTCATGTGAACACTCCTGTTATGCCTGTTGTGATTCTATATGAAGGTTTTTAGAAAAAAAAAAAAAAAAATATATATATATATATATATATATATATATATATATATATATATATATATAATTCTTATTGCTGTCCTATTTTGCTGCAACTGTTCCTGCCGTTTATAATAAAATGGATTATCCCAGTAAACAGGCAGTGAGCATTAGTGACATCTAGTGGTGAAATAGTGGAACACCATCAAATTAAAGCTCTCCTTGGAAGAGGATCTTACATCAGGCCCACATTTTTTAGGTGTTTTGCAGACATTAAGAAATTAAATATTATATAAGGTTGACTTAAAGTGAAAAACAACAAAAAACTTTTTTTTTTTTTAATTTTCATCTCAATCCAAACTAGTGAAAAACAACAAACATGAAGTGGATCCACCCAGAAGTTTCACAATAACCTTAAGGCACGAAGTATTTTGGCCTTCAATATTTATGCAGTTGCAGTTTAGGTACTATAGTTATTAGTTTTCACTGGGATGAAGACAAAAAAATCATGGACAATATTACAATAATTATCAAATCTTCAAGTTAAAAAAACATAACATCCAATGAACACATTAAAACCAAAGTACCATATAAGAATAAAGAGCAAAAGGTTTGATCTCATCAGAATGATGCTGTGATGTATTTTGATTTTTTTTTTTTTTTTTACAATGTTGACTTAGTTGATTTAGATCTCCAGCCAGTCATTTATTTATTTATTCAGCGGTTATTCATGCGCGGCTCTCCTAATGTCGCCCCCAGCATGTAGGGACTGAGATCTGGACTTTGAGCGATTGCGACACCTTGATAATTTTTTTCTGTTTTTTTTTTTTTTACCCGTTCTGCTGCAGATTTGCTGCCATTGGTTTTGAGTTCATTGTCCTTTTACGTGATCCGATTTTATCCAAATGCTACCTGTCAGCCCTGGACATTTGGGTTACGGAGGAATTAGTTAATCACCGACTCAGTTACTGCAAGGATTCTACTGTTTGTGGGAACAAAACAAATCCCTGTATCACTGTGTTTGACAGATTTAACGAGCTCTTGGGGCTGGTTTGGTGTGTTAGTCTTTCCCTAAATACAGCCAACAATCCTAACAATTTTATTCTTTACATTTTTATCAGTTGTAACTTTGCAAACCTATTTTTTTTGTTGTTGTTATGCTTTGTATGCAAAATCTTCCTAGTTACACCTAATTCCAGTAAATGCATGTTTCAAAAACATTTTTATGTTCTGGTCATTTTCTAAGCATGTGTTGTGTTTTTTTTTCCCTACCCTTTTCTAAAGATAACTTGAGATCTAATCTGTTTGAATATTTAAAACAGGTACTCTGACTTTTTATAAATAGTGAGTATATTGTCAGTGTTATAATAAAACACCGCAGCGCATATTGTATATAAGCCAGTGGTGAGACTGTATAAGTAAACGTTAATTATTCATCATGATGATATATGCAAGTATGTTGGAAAAGTATTCAATATCTTTTATGTCTATCTAGCTGCTTGGTACGAGCACATAAAAACAGTCAGAAGGTAAATAGAGAAAAATGTGGTTTTCTCTCTATGACCATGATAGAAATGTTAAAATGCGAAACGAGAAATACTGGAGGAAAATTGAACGGTATTAAACTTTGTCTTCTGATTTAAAGTAACCAAATGGAAATAGGATGCGATACAAATTGATTTATTACATAAATGTAACTATAAGTGTGTTTTTAGAATTTTAGGACAGTTTATCTCTTCATAATTCATGAAAACACCTAGAAAAATCATCTGATACAGAGTTGTAGAAGTGCCTGGGTATAAATGTGTTTGTTTACGGGTATGAAGGGACAAAATTGCCAGGTTTGGCTATAAAATGGAGGCGCGAATTTTCAAGAGGGCAGAGTGACCAGGGGTTACAAAGAGCAAAGCGAGAGTTGGCCTAACAAATCTTGGCCACAGACAAAAGATGCAGCATTTACACTAATCCTTTGCGTCCTGTGAGCAAAACGCTGCGCTGAAGTCAGTCACTGTTCACCATCATTTTCTCATTGACTTAAAATACTACAGTTTTGCAAAAATTACACCAAAATAAATAAATCACAATATGATCCATCTGCTTTAATTTAAAACAAGACTTTACTCAGTCAGCTGGCCAGCAGTATTCAGCAACAGCTGGGGGAGGGTCAGTTCTGCAGCTTGGAGAAAATTCCAGTTGGGATGATAGGAACAGTATTATGGAAAAATGTAACATTTGTGAAATCGCAACTTGATGTTAGTTGAGGCTTAATTCAGTCTAAAATATTACAAAATGTGTGTTCAATATGGTCAATTTATATTGATTTTGTGTAGGGCACCTCCATAAAAGACTGCATGTTGCTTTGTTTTCACTAAATAACTTCCAAGGAGCTTAATGGGGGGGAAAAAAGTGGCATATTTGAATTTCCTTTGGACATCATCTTAACAAAAGTCATTTATTTTCTTCATCCATATTACTTGTAATGTTACATTTATTGAATAAAGCTAAAACACACTTTCAAACATAAGTAATAATATCCCCAAAACATAAACACATGTATACATGTATAACTGCACAAGAGGAACCAACATTAGTACACACACCGCTGAACACCCTGCTCTGAATGTGATTACATAGAGTGCCTTGCTTTTCCAGGTGAATCCGTCGCCAAGCCAACAGCAGCACTGAGGATACTAGAAATCCCCAAGAAGCCCGAATGACTCAGGAGCAGCAATGAGAATGTTCTAGACTGAAAGACAGCTTCGACTTTTTTATCAGGCTGTGGAGCTGAAGTGGGAAATGAAAGCGATACACGATGGGCCAGTTATATGTAACCACTTCCATGGGTCTGTCGGAGTGTTATTGCTTCTCGCAGTTAGCACAGTAAGCGCGTACTCGTCAGCTGACACTTGTTCAGCTACATAGTTGGTCCGAATAACAGGCTAACTTAGCTCCCCGGCTAGCAATTGACTGGCTAGCCGGTTAGCAATTTTCAAATCTTAGCGCGGTCGTTTCGTAGAGTGGGATATTTACAACGAAATGGTTGCCGACTAAATGCCAACCTAACCAATAGTACTTCGATTTCACACAGCCGCTTTCATTCCCAGCAGCCCCAGTTAGCCGGTAAGAGTGGTGATACATGCTAATGGTTTAGCTTCCTAGCTGAAGTTGTGGGCATGACGTTAGAGCGCAACGATGAACAACATCCGACCAACCTGAGTGACAGAAGCGTCTTCTGCGATGGCGATCTCTTCCTTGTCCTTGGGTGTTTTCACTGTGACCTTGATAATTGTCCCCTCGGAGGCTTCGGGTTTATTATTATTGTTGTTACCAAGATCTGCGGCGCCTTGCTCAGCCATCTTTACTCCGCCGATGGAACAGCTCGGATCTAACTTTCACTTCCGGTTCAAATCAGGTCTCGTGTTTTTTTTTTCCTTTCTGTTTTTTTCACCCACCCAGTCGGTCCAAGTAGTTCCGGTATGAGTTCATCGGTTAAAAGTTCACAAAATAATAATAATTAAAAAAATAATAATAGAGGGATTTATTCTAATATTAAAATGTAAGGAAACTGACCAAATTTAAAACACTGATCTGAACTATTGCTTTTCAATGAATGCAGTTAATAAATACGGTGCCTCTGAAGTGCTAATCACATCGACAACTTACTAAACACTACTACAATTTTTGAAGACAACAAAAAATTAAAACCAACTAGTAATACCTGTATTAAAGATGCAGTAATCAATCGGCCAAGAAATTGTATACACCAATTTCCTTGAATTTAAAATATTTAATTTATTTGTAAACTGCATCACAACTGAAAACTTTCCCCCTTTTTGGTTTGACAAGGAAAATCAACATTTCAGATGTTGAACCACTACACAGTTTTTCCCCCCAGATTTTACTTCACTTCAAAGCTAACATGTTGTCTGTTTAGATAGAAATAATTATATTTTTAGATGAACCAATACTGAAAGCTATTTAAAAACCCACAAATCATCATATGAATAAAATAAAAATAGGCTTTTTCAAGTTTCCAAAGTGAGTATTAAAAAAAACAGTCAACATGATCCAATTCATACTCAGCTGTGGGTTAAACTTGAAGTTTTTTAATTGCTTCACTTTAATTCTACGAAGAAATGAAGCAGACATGTAGCCTTTCGTTCTGAGAATATCTTTGTTCATCGACACCTTTCAAACTATCACCCTCGCAAGAGTTTCCACAACAGTTCAATGTACTCAGTTTAATTTAATTGGCTTAATGAATCGTGTGGTCTGCGATCCCTCAGCTCAGTTGCTAAGTGTGTAATCTTCCAGTCTTTCTGTTGTGGAACAAAAAACATTACTGAAATCCATCTGTTAGTATATGAGGTCATATACTACATATACTTCATGTCTGTGAAGAGTCTGAAAGTCTTGAACTGTTTAACACTGATGCCAGCACATTTGCTGTGTGTCTACGCCTCCACACCAAACAAAACCCATTTTGGAGAGTTGGTCCTTTAGCTCTAATTTAGGGTGAAATTAACACTAACACTATATGAGATTGATAGTACCACACTGGCTAATTAGAAGTAGAACTCTTTAAATATAAACATTAATTCAAAAATAGGTGAAATTTGTGTTATTGAAAAACTCTTCTAACCAAAGATGAAATAGCACCTTGCAGTTCATTTCTCTTCACTTCACCAACGAGGCCGTCCATGAGGTGTCCCAAAGGCATCTGGTATGGATGTTATATTCCATGCACAAGATTTATGAAACCTGTACATAGTTTATCCAGTCTATCCAAATTCAAAGCCTCAAATAGAATTCATTCAGTTAGGGTTATTGTTTTTTGTCTTGCTGTTTTGATTTGTCCAGGATTTCTGTTTTTTTTATGTCCTGCAATTAGTTTATTTGTGCAATAGTCAAAATAGTGTAGTTCTTAGTGTCTTGCTTTTACAAAGTCAGATTTTCTTTCAGTCTTTCATTATAACTATTTTATCAGGCTTTATTAAGGGTGGTCTCCTTCCTGGATGGAGCCGCTAATGGAGGGATTACTGATATTCACTTTGTGTACTCTGCACTTTTTTTTATTCCAAATAAAATGTACTCATAGTCTGAGAATTTATGCTTGCCTTTTTTATGAAAAGAACCATTGACAGAACTGTTGATGTCATTAATATGCTGTATGGTATTGGTATTTGATTACATATGTAGAGTTCTGCTGTTTTTTTTTTTTAGACATTGATGGAGCAATTGCTACTCTTGACTCTCTGCATTTTTCTCTCACTCATAAACATTACTCACAACTTGAACTTAGCAAAGGGAGCCACTGACATGCAAACACCACTATAAATGTTGTGTCCTCTGTCTGTTTTTCGTTTTCATTGAAAGTATTCCTAGATCAATGTTGCTTTGCTTACTTGTCTGTATTTCCTGGAAATAGCTCTTACCGTTCCAGGCACTATTCTGTTTTCTTTCTTTGGTTATTACAAATTTTCTGATCCACCAAAACAACTCTTTCTTCAAGACTTATATGTTTAGTTGTTCCTATCGCTAATGCTTGAATGAATTGTGTATGCTCCTTCTTATCCTTCTTTTTAATAAAAAATAATAATAAGTAAAATGCTTGTGTTGTGCAATTATCTGTCATGTACTGAGTCTTATCAAATATATCTCTTCAAGGAATTAGGATTTTGATTCTTTGTTTGCTGTTCATGTCAACAAAAAAAGACAAGCACCTTCTAGTAAAGACTTGACATGTTTGCATTGTGTAGACAGACTTAAAAGCATTTAATATCAACAATAAAGCAAGGCAGTTGAAAATTAATTTCTTTTTCATATGTCATATAGGTAGATGAAAGTATTTCTTACAGTAGCGTGCAGAAGCTGCTGCGCATTTGAAACATTTTTGTTTTTATGTTTTATCAGATTTTAAACCCTGCTGTGTTGTCCCCATGTTGTGGAGCATTCACCCTTTATGTGACGCCCCATTGAGGCAGTGCTGAAAGAAAAATGTTTGTTTCAGCAAGTTGCATTGACGCAGTAGGTCCTGTATACCTATGCACATCCCCAGTTCTAGAGTACACCATTTACAAACAAACAAATGTGCCCCTCTCTAAAAAAAAAAAAGGTAAGGACCTCTGCGTTACCCCTTCTCCAAGGCCCCATTAACCCTATTGGGGATACACCAACATGTACAAATCACATGCACTGTAGGGTTCTCATTCAAATTCAGGCCCCACAGGGAGACTGAGGGCAGTAAAGGATTTTGCCTCCATCAACAAAAAAAGAAAAGAGGGCGACCTTTTGCCTGTATATTGTCTGTGAAACTCTCTCTCTCTCTCTCCTGGTAGCCCCCTCCCAAAGAGAGCAACGACCCACTCTCTTTTTCATTCTTTACCTCTGCAAGGTGGGAAGTAGAGAGCGTACGTTTCCAGAATCAAGGTAAGAGAGTGTATCTGAGTGGGTTTCCCTACCTGTGTGTGATTGGACATGCAGGCCCGCAGAATCAGATTTAACCTCATTGTACTCATGAGCAAATGGCCGTGAGGGTTTGGACGAGGAACAAGCTGCAGCATCAGAACAGTAGCTTTTTATTAGGTTTGTTTTAGCAATGTCTCCAGTAAAGCAGAGGTAAACGTCTTTTCTGGAAATCTTATGTGCACTGATGATGTTTTCTCACAGATTCTAGAGGAGATGCAGCGTTGAGTGTAATTATTAGAGGTTGATATGCATGAAAAATACCAAACCTTCCTCAAATATCTATACATATTTCTCATGTCTTGTACTACAGCTCAGATCTTTTTTTGAAAACTGCTCCTCTGCTGTCTTATCCTAAGAAGGGTTTTTTGCTTTATTTGTCCCTTTCTCCAGCCTTTCCATCACTAGTCTTGGATAATAAGTTGTTAAAATGTATTACATTTCAAGTTGGTGTCTACGATGTGTTTGTTATTGCACAGTTCCTCTGCAGCGGCCCCGTTGTCTCAGCTCAAGATGTACAGCTTCATGGGTGGGGGCCTGTTCTGTGCCATCGTGGGCAACATCCTGCTGGTGGTCTCCACCGCCACGGACTACTGGATGCAATATCGTCTGTCTGGAAACTATGCCCACCAGGGTCTCTGGCGGTACTGCATGTCCAACAAGTGCTACATGCAGACCGACAGCATAGGTAAGATCATTTCCAGGTTCGAAATTTTAACACTTTAAGGCATGAATTGTGAGATTTTTCTTTTCTGAGTGTTTTCAGTCATCTTCAACACGAAGAATATGTTTGGTGAATCCTTATTTTAATGTACTTTTCAAACTTTTTTTGTGCGTCTTCTCAGCTTAATAACATTCATCTAGGTTCTGAAGTTTGCGACAAACACATTGGTAATACATAGGCACATTTGAAACAATTCAAAGAAAAAGCAAATAATCTTCATATTTAAAACAAATAACCAGGCATATATAAGAGTTTAAAAATTTGCACCAAGAAGTATATTGGGTGATTTGTTTTTTTTTAGGGGCATTTATTGGTCAGTAAATCAAATAAAGAGAAAACCTGCAGCAACAGGAACAAGAGTGTGATTCGAACTCAGGACAACTGGGTCGAGGATTACCGCCTCCACACACGGCGTGCCTGTTCTTCTAACTGAGCCACCCAGTGCCCCTAGTACATTTTTGTTTTTGGTGTAAAGTCATGTTAAGTAATAAAAACTGCATTTGTTGATTCTTTTCTGTTATGGAAACAATGGGGACTGATCAAAACTGCTAACACAGTGGCTCAGTTCAGCAGAGAAATGATGGGCCAATAAGATCATATTGGTTGGTTAGATGACATAATGAGTTCCTCTTCCAATTAGATGATTATTGACTCATTATATCTGGTCAATTAAAGTTTTTCACACACTTTCCCGGCCACTTGTGTCCTTTCCACCCCAGTGCATATGTGTCTAAGTGTGTGCATTAGCAGTGTGTGTGTGTGTTTGTGTGCTTCTCACCTTGCTGTTGCGATCCAGTTGCAATATGGCAGACAAGAGGGCCTTGTTGTGGGTAGTGAGGGGAACTGAAAGAGTCAATGCAATATCCCTTATGGTTTTTGAACTTCCTAAGGCACATGGTGCCACAGGATCAAAAACAGAACCACCAGACTGTCTCGCGTTGTTAAACTGCTGACCTGTTGTCATGATTATGCACTTTATGTTATTGCACTTACTGTAAATGTTTTATTATTATTATTTCCCTTAGTTTCTGTTTTGAGAAACACAAAGAGGAATGCTGACTTGTTTTTGAGTGCTAATGGTTGCACAATGGAATACCAATAAATGCATTAAATCGATTGGTGGCAATGATGAAATAAGATTTCTACCTGTTCCTTCCAGCTTATTGGAATGCCACCAGGGCCTTCATGATCCTGTCGGGAATGTCGTGCTTCGCAGGCATCATCGCCGGCATCATGTCCTTCTCACACTTCTCCTCCTTCGAAAGGTTCAACCGCTCCTTTGCTGCAGGAATCATGTTTTTTATCTCCAGTGGGTTTCCATCATTTGCCTTTAGAGCAAAAGACACAGTCAGTGTTTTTTTTTTTTTTTTTGTAAATGGACCATAGAGTATGACTGACACGAACTGTCTGATTCTCAGCTTTCTTTGTACTGCTGGCTATGGCGATCTACACCGGCGTGACAGTGAACTTCCTGGGAAAGCGCTTCGGCGACTGGCGTTTCTCCTGGTCCTACATCTTGGGCTGGGTGGCCATGCTCATGACCTTCTTTGCAGGTGTGAAATGATAAAATGCGACTCCATCTAAAAGCCTAATTCTCAGAACAAATCCCATGTCTCGTTCTAAAAGAAAGCAGCCAGGTTGTTGCAAAGTTTAAAGCTGCCACAACCGCTACAAGTGCCATTTCTTGCAGGTATTTTCTACATATGCGCCTACAGAATGTGTGAGTGCCGGAGGGGAACTGGGCCACGCTAGATGTCTCCAGAAGGACTCTTAGTTTGGATCGACAAGCAGGAAGCATCAGGGGGAGTCACGACTGATCCAATGAAGATGCAACATCTGATGGAGACGCTCTCGCAGGTCTTTGGTGGTCTGCTCGACTTGTTTGTGAAAGGATGCGGGAGAACAGTTTTTATTCTAGGAATGCTCGACATTGACAAACTTAAGGCATTATTCGCCAGCAGATGGCAGCACTAACACAGCTGACCACGCTCTTCCTTTACTTAACACAGTTGATTTGAATATTGCATTGACTGAGATAATAAACATGTTATAGAAAGAAGATTGTTCATCATTCCTGTATGGTGATATAATGTGAATTTGTTTAATTGGACATGATGTAACAACACAGATAGATTCTCGTCTTATACATGCAAAAAAAAAAAACTTTGAGAGAGCATTCATTCTATAATTTGAATTAAAACTGGCAAATTTCTGAGGGCTGTACGTTTGTCTCATCAATTTTTTTCCTTGATAAGCTGACAAAAGTGATAATCAGCTGTATAAAACTGTGAGTTTCATGGGAACTCAGCAGGATGCTCCTTACCATTTTCCTCGACAAACAACAATTGGCACAAAGACTGATGGCAAACAAAAAAAAAAAAATGCATCCAAAGGCCGGGGAACCTGGGCGGAGGGCTCCCGCTACTGATTGTCTAACTCCCCTTTGTCAGTGAATGCAGTTTCCTCCTTTTTCTTGGTATTCGCTCAATCCTCTTCATTAGCGTGGAAGAAAGGAGAACCGCAGCTGATGTAATGAATGCTTTGACTACTTTGTGACGCAGAAACGATGACAGAGATGTAAACAAGTCCGGAGAAAGATTCAGCTTCCATACTTGGTTGAAGAGGCTGCTGGAAAGAGATAAGCTTTCTAATGTTGTCCGGGGTTTTTAACATAGGGCCTTAAATCATCCACAAAGGTCACGACCTAGGAGAGGGGAAACGTCACAATTTATCTTTAGTTATCTCTGCTCAAATCAAAATGAGTGACATTTAATTTAATGCAGAGTTTGTACAAATGTAAGAGTGTCAAACACTCATTCTATGTTTAAAAAAAAAACACGATAAATTCAGGTGTTAGAGACTATTGTCGTGAAAAAGTGGAAAGATTCTGCGACTACAAATATTGAGAGCACTACATTCATACACCAATATCTGACATAGTATTATATATAGTTGGAGAAAAGAATAAAAGAAAACTCAGATTGAAAACATAAACTTTGGCTGATTTTGTTAACCATTTGTTCTGACCTCCTTAAAGTAAAGAAGTAAAAGAATATAATTTGTATGGAAGATAAACGGAGATGTTGACTGCCTGAGAAGAAATAGGAACTCATTGATTACTAGAAGAAGGATTTTCAACGCTTTGCTAAACTTAGAACAGTGACCAATGCATTACCACATTTTTTCAGATACATTTAACTAATCAGAATCGTCAGCAGCGCCACTGATTGTGGCTCTAGTGATTTTTGTACAATCAATGAACATGGGATTTCCCCCCACCCACATATGAAATCACCTAAATGCAAGATTATTATTCTTTATTGTTTCAGATAATGACTCTGCAATAAAACATAAATATGCTGTATTTTGTATCAACATGTGAAAAGACAAATTTTGATATTTAGGTGGATTTTACACAAATTAAGATTTTTGTCCAACATCCCAAACATCACATGATATTGTTCATTTCCTGAATAGTTTTAAATCTGTTTGCTTTTCTTCTTACAATGCAACAATAGTATTCATTCTTCGTAATGTAATGAAGACTTCATTCATTACATGAATGTAGACATTTAAAGACTTGGACTACTAAACTGTATAATCCCAGTTTTCTAAAGTTTTTTTTTTCCTGGTTCTTCTCTGGAGTTTTTGTTTTTGGTGATGGAACGTGACGTTGACACAGCAGGACTTATGAAAACTGTCCTCAGCCCACACGTCCATCACCCATCCCCTCCTGTTACTATTCACTACAAAAACATGCACGCAGAGAGATTTTCCCACTGGATAATCGATATATGTCTTAAAAAAATCTGAAATGATTTCTTGCAGTCAGATCAGAGCTGGTTTAAGAAAGACATTTATTGAGGAGGTGAACGCTAATCTGGGATTGTTCCAAGTGCACACAGAACAAAAGACAGATGCTGTTAAAGCACTGCACAAGTAAAATAATATAATTTACACATCTCGCCATAAATAAAGCCAACACACAAATGAGACAGACATGGATTATTTCACTCCAAACGCACGACTTGATGGTGTACGTCCGTTGAAGCTACCAGGGGGGTTTCTACAAGTGATGGGATGCAGCTATGGACAACATTTTGGAGGAAAAAAAAAAAGGAAATCAGGAATAACACAAGCATAAGGAAAGGAGAGGAGAATGTTTTCCCTCTCCTGGGAAAAAAAAACTGTGGAGATTTTATTTTTCTAGTTTTGGTCAAATTTATCTTTTTAAACAACGTTTTTGTTTTTTAAATCATAGTGTGAAGAGCGTAAAGAAGTTTCTCCAAGTCTTCTCCAAGACTGAAGCTTCCTCATAGATGTTTTAGCAGCTTTTGATCTGTTTCTGACTTTGCTCTTCTCAACACAAACACACAGATTCAGGAAAAGACACTCAACCGTCCTATTAGCAATCCCTCCACTTTGCGCCGCGTTACACATTGCTTGTCCATCCAGACGTTTCTCTGTGCTTTTACATTTTTCTGCCCATTCATGCCTGAAGCAAAGACGGAAAGACCTTAAAGATCACAAGACACGATGAGAGAGAAATGTCTTTTGAAGACAAAGCTGAAGCTGGCCCAGGATGTAATCTAAGAAACAAGTTAATAACAAACTGAGCTTTCCTTTTTCAAGTCTGGCGAAGCTGAATAAAGAAGAAATAAAGATAAAGGAACATTTAAAAGATTTTTTTTTTTTTTAAAAGAGAAAGGCTGGTGTGACTTTAATCTGCTTTTTGTTGAAGTAGTTCTACATACAGTGAAAAATGCAAACTCCTTGAACCTCGTCACTGTTTTTTTTCTACATTATAACCACAAACCTAAATTCTGTTGGGATTTTGACAGATCAATGCATAATTGTGCGGTGGAAGAAAACTTACATATGGCTTTCAAAATTTAAAAACTGAAATAGTGTACATACATTTCTGTTTCACCCCTCCTTACTCTGACACCCGTTAATAAAATAAAACATGACTAATTAACCACAGGAGTCATCTGATGAAATGGAGTCCACCTGAAAGTAATTTAATTTCAGGATAAATCTAAGCCGTTCTGTGAAAACATCAGATGTTTGTTGGTAAACAAACAGCATTATTGAGACGGAGGAACACGGCAGACAGGTCAGGGAGGAGGATGTGGAGAAGTTAAAAAATGAGTTAGGTTATAAAATGATATTCTCTGAACGTCTTACGGAGCGTCGCTCAATCCTCTGTCCAAAAAAAAAAAAAAAAAAAAAAAAAAGGATTTCCTACTATTTCAGCAGTATCATACTGTAGAGATGCTTGTCTTCAGCAGAAGCAGGGAAACTGGAGGAAGCTGGACAGATTTGAGACTGTGATTGAGGTTCCCCTTCGAGAACAACCATTTTAATACAAAGTCCGAGCTACAAAGGAATTGCTTTAATCAAAACTAATTAATGTGCTACAATGGTCTAGTCAAAGTCCAATACTAAAGTCAATTGAGAATCTGAGCCAAGACTGACTCCAGAAATCCAGATACTCCTTGTCCTTCTACTTCACAATTATGCTCCGGTTTGTGTTGGACTTTCACATAAAAATGTAAAAAAAAAATTAGATTAAAAAAAAAAGTTTTGTGAATACTTGCTTGGCACTGAATAAAACACAGAACATTTCCAGACGAATACCGCGGCAGAGAGGGGGCGTTAGCAGCAGTTTTGCCATGAGATCCAAATGTTTGTATCGAGAGCACAATAGCATTAAAGGAAAGAAAAAGAAGTGAAATGTGAGGATTTTTTTTTTACACAGTTGGTCTTAAAACACATATATAAAATATAACTTTAATGTACAACTGCAACAAAAAATAACATCTTGAACATAAGCTGTAACAGCGTACAGAGAATTAAGACAATGACACTTGTTTCAGAGTTGCCTCTGTCTCATTAAGGCATTTCAGTCTGCAGTCTTTCACTGTGAGGATGGAGAATTGTTGCTTTAATTTGCAAATGAACTGCTGCATTTAGGCTGACATTAGAGCTAAAGCAACCAGGTGTTTTTCACTAATATGGTCATGTCACTTAGAAGCGTTTCGTCTTTCACAAGCATGCAGACATGTTGAACAATTTTAAAACAGGAGATGACCTTAAAACTCCTGTTGTCTTGATTTTTTGTTGTTGTTGTTGTTGTTTTGGAAACTGTGTGCGAAGCCCGAGAAGTGTCCTCTATAATTCAAAGAAAAGGGTAAAACCTTGCCTTTTTGTATGGCGGACAGGTTAAAATCATCGGGTCATCTGTGATATATTATCAGGTTGCATCACTTAGCGGAGGAGTGTCCTTCTCAGAGGGACTGATGTCTGATAATCTGCCTCTCAGATTTCCACTTCGCCCAGCTCTGCTTGCAGTGTCCGGTTTCTCTGGATTATAGATTTAGAACGAGCAGAGACTGAAGGATAAAAGGAGCGGATTGAACTTCTTCATCTGTCATCGTCTCTGATATGAGCTTGGTCCAGCCGATGCCAGGATGTTTCTGGATGTGTTGTCTTTGGAGCGGAGATACCTGAGGTGTGAGACTGCAAGGCAAAATCAAGAGGCTTCAAATCATTTTTTGTTTGTTTGTTTGTTTTTGGTGACATTAATCTTGAGCTACAGAGAAAGTTGAACAGTTTGTTCTAATGAAGAGATGAATTAACAGTGTTTGCATAGACCCCCCCCCACTGTAAAGCAAGGTTTTAGCTTAGTGGCCGTCCCAGACAGTTTGTTTGTTAACGGGACACAGTGACGTTCTTCGCTGCAGAGCAAAAAAAGCAAAGATCACAGTGGGGGGGGGTTCAGAATCATAAAAGTCTTCTTTTAAATGTGTCTGCGGCGATGGTGGTGATGCTGCATGTCCTCCATCGTGATTCTGCCCCAGACGCCGATCACAAAAGCTTCGATCTCGCACTCGTTTTCTCCCCGAGCGATGCGGAAGTAGCCGTTCTCGCCCCAGTTCTTCCCCCAGGAGTTGGCAGCAATCTGAGAATGAAATCCATCATTCAGCAACTCCATAAACAATTTAAATCAATTATTATTTCTTTTTTATATATATTTTTTTTTACTTTAAGGGAGGGACACTTTCAGCTCAGAAACATGAAAAGCAAAGTCTCTGTGTTTTGGAGAAAAAAAAAAAAGGCAACATACCCAGTATTTTCTTGGTGTCTCATTATAGTCTCTGTCTTCTCCCCACCTGTGCACAAAGCAAAGCAAACGGTTTTAAGGTATTTTACCAGGATTTTAAGGTAGCGCATATGTAGACACCAAATGCTTTTATTTATTTTTTTTTTTTATACAAATGTGAAAACTGTGGTACACATGTGAATTTTCTGTGGAACATAACTCAAAATTTTTTGAAGAAAATAAGACTATTCCAGATTCTTTTGTACAATATATCTAAAGCTGAAACACCTTTGTGAAAGGCTGCTTGGACTCTATTGGCTTTTGGGTAACACTTTATTTGAAGGGGGTTGAATAAGACTGTCATGACACTTTCATTAACATGACATAACACCTGTCATGAACATCAATAAGTCTTCATGAATATTTATGACTGTTGTCATAAAGCATTATTCGGTAAATTATGACACTTTTAATACAAAGTTGACATTATTCAAAATGTCTTTGTTATGACAACTTGACATTAACCAGGAAATCATTACTGTTTAAACTTTACCTTTAATAACATAAAGTTACCTAATTTTTAAAGTGAAATCAGTAATACTTTTATAACAAATTTGTATCAGTAATGATTTCTTGGTTAATGTCAAGTTGTCATAACAAAGACATTTTGTCATAATTTACCGAATGACGCTTTATGACAACAGTCATAAATATTCATGAAGGCTTATTCATGTTCATGACAGGTGTTATGACATGTTTATGACAGTGTCATGTCAGTCTTATTCAACCCCCTTCAAATAAAGTGTTACCGGCTTTTGTTTGCAAAGCAGCCAATTCAGGACCGCCATTCATTTTCCTTTATTTCATTGTTTCTGGTCTGTGACCCCAAGAGCAGAAATAAGTCTGCAGATGTTAGTTTCTGCTCTAGTGCCGAAATTATTTCCACTGTGCCAACATTCCTTCTGATAAAACCCCTAAACACTGAAATTAAAGAAGCTGTAACAGTCCAACAGCAAAAATTAACATCTAAAAATAATCCATTTTGCATCATTACACTATATCAAAGTAGAAATGTAAAAAAGTTGGAGTTCTGCATTCTATGACATTTAACTGCATGTTTCCAAACATATCTGTTGCAAACATTTCTATACAACATGACAGTCAGGGTAAAGTACATGTTAACTGTATGAACTATTTTTATCTCGTCAACAACATCTTGAAAACCAGCTATTTATAGCTTTGTCGCTCTCTTTTCACACCCAGATGCTTTTCCGATCCCTACAACATGGAATTCCCCGTTTTGATGGGCATTTCCGCCCTTCAGACATGGAAACGGGGGATAGGCTATGAGGAAATGAACACCACCTCGGTCCACCAACATAGGATAAAACATCTCAAAACATACAGGCACAGCATGTGAACCTTATCTTTACTCCTTGCGCCTGCCAACAGATTTGCTCTCCGGAAACCCTGGCATCATGGTCTCCAGCGCGGCTGCCAGCCCCTTCGGTCTCTGCTTAGCATCATCAAAACATTCTCCCAAAGCCAATTCCCATCCTGTTTTTGCACTCCGGGCCTTTCATTTCCCAAAAGACTCCCGGTGTCCAATTGTTATCCCGGTGTTATCTTTTTATAAAGCAAAGGAATGTGGGGAAACAGAGCGGAAGGTCGGACTCTCTGCCAACTAATATGCTTTCCCCAACCCCGGCCGGCCGGTCGGCAGTGCCAGCTGTCCATCGCCGTCTGGGCTTAGCGTTTTCCTAAGTGTGGTCAAACGTCGGCGTGACTAAAAACAGACGCCGCTGTATCAACAACATGCGGCAAGAGGAGTGTGAAGCAGAAAAGGGAATTGAGGTCGGTGTTTGAGAATGAGGAACAAACACACCTGTACTTATATGTGTGTGTCTGGGGGAGATCCCATGTGCATGCCTTCCAGCGTATTTACTGGTAGAGACAGATCCAGACAGAATCAGACCAATACTTGTCTCTTATCAGACCCGCAATAAGCTCCCTCAGTCACCTACGGACAATGATAGACATACCACTGCGCCCGTGCGTACACTCCCCTCATGCCTCCCTTCGTACCCCTTCTCAGGCCGATTGATCCCCCTTCCTCTGTCCCGTGAGGTGAGGATCAGCGTCCCAGACAATGCTCTTTCCACCACGTTGGACCTCAATGCTCTTTTTGCAAACTTTCCCAGGCCCTGGGCTTAAATGACACACAGCCACAGGATTTGGCCTGTGTAAGCACACCGATGCCTGCGGCAGGCTTGGTCTGCAAAACACTGCAAAACACCACAGCCAGCCCTCAACTACCTCATCTCCATACAAACCTGCCAGAGATACATCCACTCAATGAGAGCAGCACTGAGGAACAACGATGTTAACGTTAGCATTTACCACCAAAAACGGAATTGGGTAAAGAGAAAGTTTGCGTCCAGTTTGGCTGGTCCATGTTGTAAACCTATTGCACTTTCATTTTAAATCTGTGAAAAAGCAATTTGTTCACATGTAGATAAACAATAGTATCAATGCTTATTTTGTTGGTCTTTGAGTTTTTTGAAGAATTTTAGAAGGCAAACCTGTGACGGCCAAGTCGAGGCCTCTGTATACGGGTCGCACCGCCGCGCCCGCATGAAGGATTTTTAACCTCGACATGATACGCCATGGCCTGCACAACCACGTGGAAAACTGCAGACTTGACAGTTGTCCAGCAGACAGTGATTCCCTACCCTACCTCTACAAGTGTCTAGCTCACAGTTGTGTTAGAAAAAGGTACACAAGTCACAGGTACGACGAGAGCTTTGAGAGGATTGTGAAGCAAAGTCCGTTCAAAAGTTTTGAGGAGATTGGACTGAATAAGAGCCACCTCACAAAGACGAGTTAAGCAACAACTGAAACACTAAGTAACCAGATTTTGGATATTTTTTTATTTTAAATCAACAGGAATAAGCAATTAAAATATATTACTCTGTGTTTGATTAATCCATACTTTACTTATGAGAAGTATTTTTTAAATTCAACTTTATTGTGTATCGTTTTTAGGCGATTTTCTAATCAACGATCCAATGATCACATTTTCTAACGTCTGTTTGGATGAGCTGACAAGATTGTGATCCCCAAAACCAACTGAGCAACCTCTTCTAAAAGTAAATCCACCATCACAGCTGTCCGCAGATCAACAGGTGGTGCGTCTTTGAATGCATCGTCTTTTAAATCTAACCTTGCCTACATCAAAGACACGATCTCTTATCCTCGTGAATCTGGCTGTCCCACAAAACCTCACAGGGTGGGATCTAAAGATAAATGAATGCAACGTTTTCAAGAGGAGAATCATTTTGAAGCTCCTGTTATCGTCTCAAAGAGATGACGATGAAAGCAGCAGATAAGTTTCCCATGATTGACCAAACAGGTAGAAAAAAAAAGAAAAAAACAAAAGATGCTTCAATCATCAGGCTTAATCAGCCTGTCTGAAGTTTTTCGTAGTTGTCCCTGTGGGATCAGGTCACACAGTGATAAACAACTATTTCCAAACACATTCTTCAACCCCTGCCGTAGACACTCTGACATTCTGACAGCCAGTTGTTCATTTTTCTTACTTTTACGTCACATTTGGGAGATTTTATCTGTCTACCGACAGACGTGTGTCAAAACCTGCCCGATGAACTCCAGGGAAGATTCTTGTCAAATATTTGTGAGTAGAAGGCTTGTTGATGATATTTCAAAGGTTGAAACCTCTGGCCTCTTATTGTCCTCCGTATGAGTCGTGCAGCAGCATGTCTGGGAGGCGGGGGGAGATTGTCTAAATGATAATGGGTTTATTTTAGTCTGGATTCGAGGAGGTGAAAAAGACGGGAAGCAGGACTGTCTGAGCACAGAGAGCCAGCAGAGGAGAGGAGGCCCGAAAGCAGAAAGGGCGACGGAGGAATAACGAGAGACACGGGGTGGCGGTGGGCAGTTCCAGGTGTGTCAGTCGGCTACCTGCCTGCATATTTGCGGTCACCGTAGTTACAGGATGGGGGGAAGGGTGAACGCTGTCTGGAGCAAACCGAGGAGTGGAGCCAAAGGTGTGTCTCTAACAGCAGGAGTCTGGGTGGGAAGCTTACTCACGAGAACATTTTTGGCTTTGGGCAAACACACGTGCAAGGGGAGAATTTGAACTCAACGCAAGTCAGACAGCTGCTCCATAAATGAGTAATCCACCTTCCCATAAACACCTTTATGTATGAAAGAAGGGAAAACAGACTCACAATTTAATGAACAATGTAATATTTATCTCCAGACTTTGATCAGTTTTTATGTCATTTTTCTACTCATAAATCACACTCAACATTTGAAAAGCCACATCTAAAATTCTGTGTGCTCATGTTCAACCTAAAGAATCTCATAGCCACCAGCAAACCAAAAAACGACCTGTTGTCAACTGGATCTGTATCGCAGGAACTCACCCAAGGATCCTGACCGAGTGTGTGCCGTGTTTGCGGTACTGCGGCGGTTTGGCAAAGCTGACATCAGTGTGTTTGTAGATCCCACTCTTGTAGACAAAGAAGTCCTCATGGACCTCCATAATAGCTGCAAGAACAAACAAACAGGAATAATTAGAGGGCAGATTAAAACACATACTTCCCTGGATCTGTAATAGTGAGGGGATAAAATCTTATCCAAATACGGATTAATTTAAGAGCAACTGGGCCCCAAAGTCAAACATATGCATACACCAGGGAAGGATAATCTGTATTTGTGTGTGTGTTCTTGTGTGTGTCTCTTGTAAAACTACTTTTTCTTATTTTGTCACCACACCAGCTCTTTTTCTGTCACCATTTTAAAAGAAAAGTCCAATGCAAACTAGGGCATCGTTATGAAGTGAAAGGAAACATTTTTTTTTTTTTCAATAAAAAAAAAAAATCTGAAAAGCATGCTGTGAATTTATATTCACCCCTCTTATTCACTCAGCTTTCAAACTTAAAGCTGAGTTAGGTTATAAAATAATATCGTAGGTTTTCAGCATCTCACAGCTCTCTTTAATCCACCGCCTGAAAGTAAAAACATTATGCTAGAACTGCAAAGCCTGGAAGACATCCAACTAAACTGAAAGGTTTTGGGCAAGGAAAGCATCAATATGAGAAGAAGTCGAGAGGCCCACAATAGTGTTTTCATGTGCAAAGATGATGGAGACATGCAGACTTGCAGTTAAAAGTCATGTTCTACTGTTTCTCCCACCTAGCAAGTTTCCACTGTTTGATTAAATAGAATGTGTAACGTAACAGAATACGTAAGAGTTCAAGAGGTTTGATTTGTGCACAAGGCACGGTGAGTTGTAGTGAGTGCCTTACTCCTGCAATGACTCATAAACAAAGTTGATAAATGTGACACCAAAGCTCATGCACACATGCCCTGTTAGCTTTGTGACAAGGAGCAACTTTAATGTCAAAAGGGAAACTTGATATGAGGCCAACAAGTCTTCCTGCCTGTTCTTCTGAACAATAACAATGTGCTCAAAGCTAGCAGAGGTTTAGAAAAGATACACACACACACACACACACACGCACGCAGGCACGCACGCACACATACTTTGCACACGCACATACATGTGACTTTTCTATTTTAAAGTACTTGACAGGCCCAGAGGAGCATCAGACAGAGACAGGAAAATCAGGTCAACCACTTTGGTATAAAAGTCAATTATTTGACTCGGTTACTGGGGTCAGAGTTGAAAGCCTGGACAAAAGTCACAAGGGTCAGAGGGTCAAACATGGCATCACAGGGTAAGATTGTCTAGATAAAGATTTAGGATGCCAAAATATATTTATGACCATAATGAGTGAAAGAATTCAGGTTTATGTTAGGCTAAATGTCTTACCTTGCACAGGACCATTATCCATGATCTCCTTCATAATCTCCTTTTCCTAAAAGACGAGATAAAACAAAACAATTTACAGCCGAGGGAGAACGAGACAGGCCGATCTGGGTCTGAGAAACAGAGAGGATGAAATCAAATCCCCCTGGAATAAAAACTCAGATAAAAAATTGAGTTATCAGGGCCTGCTGCTCTTAATGCTTTCCATATTGACTCTAGAGGCAGTCAGAGGGCAGAAACAAGGGACTGTAATGATTTGGAAAATCATTATCTGTCATTCAGCAGACTGATGCTGGCAGATAAAACCCAAACCTGGCTGCAGGTCAGTGGAGATGAAACATTGCATCTTTTATAGTCAGAATCAAGAAGGCACGCTACCGTTTTACTGTAATTATTTCGAGTAACTCCACTGCTTTAATGACATGCTCTTATGTCCACTCATTGATATTTTGATTTGCTAAACTCCTAGAGGCTGTAAAGGAAATGGCACTCAGAACATAAAAAAAGAAAACACATCAATTTAATTTCCGGTAAATTTTATACATACATTTCTAAAGTGGAGTCGGTAAGCCGGCGTAATACTATCAGTGATTTGTTTGTCCAAATATTTCAAATTAAGGCATGCTAAATTGTAACAATTGGTATAAAAAAATGTCATAAAGCTCGTGCAGATAAATTAAATACAGCATTCTGCATGTTTATCATCTGCATTATAAAGACAAAATAGCAATATATCTGGAATAATAGTAGTAGTAGCTTGTTCCTATAACTGTGAATATTAAATGAATATTATATCCATATTAGTAAGGGGGTACTTACAACAAGTTAAAGATGCAAACCCCCATTTGTTTACAGATAATGCAAAGAAAACTTCTCTCTCTCTCTCTCTCTCTCTCTATATATATATATATATATATATATATATATATATATATATATATATATATATATATATATATATATATATATATATATATATATATATATTTTTTTTTATGTGTGTGTGTGTGTGTGTATGATCAGGGCTACCAATAAACATAGGGAACACTGTAGATCTGTTACTCAGCATAATACTGCAAGACACTCACTAGTAAATCAAAACTAAACAATAAATCAAGTGGGTTGTGTCTACTGCATGATGAAGTTTGTCAAATCCGTGCATAGTTTACATGGAAAATTAAATGTGGAGAATCTAATGATTTTCATCTCATTTTACGTGAGGCGCTGTGCGCGTGAGAAGGCATGTTTGTCGGTGTTTATGCATGCACACATGCTTCCTGTGAGTTGCTGTTGATCTGTTTATGAGAGTTTTTTTTGGTGGTTGTGCAATTCTTACGTTGGATGAGAGCCTGTAGGGCGGTGTGGACTGGTAGATGTCGTTGTGGTAGTTCTGTGTGTTGGGGCAACGCTGTGTGGCTTGCCTCTTGCCCCGCCCCACTGAGCGACTCTGCATCATGCAACGCCCCACTTCTGCTGGGGTTTGTTGCGGAGGTTGGTATGGGTAACAGTCATCTGTCACAACTCTTTAATAAAATCAAAAAAAGAAGATAATTTCAGCCTTTTGTACACGTAAGAGTGCGTTTGTTTTCTGCGCGGCACGCGAGGTTCTCACCCGCGACGCCGGAGGTACCACCAGGCCCCGTCTACCCGGCCTCCTGCGCAGCCTCCTTGGTTGCGTGTGTCACAGGAGATAAGATTTTGGGGCGACAGCTGAGGAGTCATGTGACCCATGGACTGAATGGAGATTCGGTCGGATGCCACAGCTGGTGAAAGGACGCAAAGACTAAACATCGTGCCTGTTCACGCTTGTGCTTCTTTGCTCACAATAACATTGAATATATTCGTCTTCCGTTCAGAGGGAGTTCTCCTCAAAACCCACCTGCAGTTGAAAAAGCCCATGAGGCGGCACAGTTGCCCTGATCCAGCGGTTCGTGAATTTTCCCGGGCCACTTCTCCAGTGAGTTGAAGTAGAGCGGTAGACGATCGTTCAGAGGGTCCATGTTCATCTGTAAGAGCAGAATGAAACAGTATTTAACTCACGGGGTTTGTTTGTTTGTTTGGTTGGTTGGTTGGTTGGTTTTGCAATTTAAAGGTTCAAAGGCTGCACTGGCATCAACAGTTATGTAAAATGTTAATATATACCCTGAAAATGAATACATCCGATTAACATTCAGGCTTATGTAACTCCTGGATATGAAGAAGAATGTGCAAAGAAGTCCAGTGAGGTCAGAACAGTTAAATATTTAACAATTGTCCTCTCCATGTAAAAGGAGCAATTAAAATACTTTTGCCTGACAAGTTTGGGTCCCAACAAGATTACATAAGTTTGCTAAGCAACTCCACAGTGGAAGAGGCTTCTGCACAGGCAATTAGGACCATTTAGACCTGGGTCACACAAGAACCTTTGATCCCCGTTGAACCGTACGGTTACATCAGTGTAAATCCGAATGCACTTTTCAGGCATGCATTCATTCGCAGATAACTCTCAGACAGCAGACTCGAGGCTGGACACTCGCCCAGTCCGCCGGCGAGGTGTGATAACGGAGCAGACGCTTCTGTCTAACGAACTTCCCTCTGTCTCATGAGGACTTTGGCTACCTGTGCCACATTCCACTGATTAATGACGGCGTTATTCAGAGCAAAGAGACAGCTGCTTGATATATAACTAAGGAATGTGCTGCTGTTTTGAGATTTACAGGGTCAAAGTCCAAAATGCAGCCGTCCTGACAAAAGAGACAAATTGTGCAAGAATATGTTGGCAGGTATGTTTTTGTTTGGGGTTCTCAGCTACAGTAAGTCATGTAATCACAGCATCCCAGACCGTACAATTTCGGGGGAGGTGCGAACGGGCTGTGATGCTGGTAGGGACACAGGTAAGGACATGCCGATGGCAGAAGAAGGAGTCTGTTTGGGTGGGGATGGAAAGCGTGAAGTAAACGGGGGCTTGCTCTTTATCCTGCCTCCCTCATCTTAGTTGTTGCTCAATGTTTTGTTTCCGTCTTATGTAATCTGTCTGGGCAGAATGTAAACAAAGATGCAGCCAATGAGAGGAGGGCCTCTATCGCATACCAACAAAACCCCCTCATTAAGTGAAAAATGTTTTGATCGGGGCTCACTGGCGAGGAAGCATGTGGGAGCCTGTAAAGAAGTAAAAGACACAACCGAGTGGCGCATTCCCACCTGCTGCTTGAGCATGCAGCCTCCGGCAATCACGGAAAGTGTTGTCCTCTTTAAATGTACCCAACATGTTTTAGATGCTTTTTAGTATCAAGTTCTGTTTCTATTTTTATTTTTTCATCTATTTCAGTGTAGATGGAAATATTAATGTGTTCTGTGAAGGTCTTGAATTATTAGATTAAAACAAAATTTGTTACGTGGTTGTTGGCAGTATCATACTATGGGATGTGTGCTGATGGGGAAATGAATAGAACAACATGCAGGACAGAAAATAAACCTGTTAGGAGACGCAGAAGTACAAACAGCAGAAGAAGTTGATATTGTCAAAGTTCAACTTCCAGCAGGAAAACAACCCAAGTCAGACAATCAGAGCTACAAAGTTATATATATATAGATATATATCAAGTTATATCTATGAGTCTGAATGGCCAAGAAGGAGTGCAGAACATGAAAATTAATGTTCAAGAATACTTTTCTTCCATCCTGACAGAGCTTGAAGTATTGTAATTGCAAAAATCTTAACCTTTAAGTGTGCAAACAATGTTCATGTTTCTCATAAAAAAATTTTTCCTTTTCTTTTCAGAAAAGAAAATATGTGCTCATTTTTGTCTTGTTCCACTGCATCCATTCATTGCCTATACTGCTCATCTCTGTGGGGCCAAAACGGGGCTGATGCTTATCTCCAGTGGTCAATAGGCAAGAAAAGGGGTACACCAAATGTTCTTTGGACTGTGGGAAGCCAGAGGACCCGATTGAGCCCATGCATGCACTGGGATAACATGCAAGAATTTGAACCAGGCAACAGCCTCATACAATCCTGACAAAATATATTGACATCTGTGTTTGTAATATTACAAAATGTGACAAAGTCGAGGCAGCTTAGCCTTCTTCGCAGGCATGAGGATTGGATCTACCTGAATCTCGTTCATGTTCATAATAGTGCTGGAAGGTTTCTTTGTGCCCAGTCTGAATCGGATGCCTTCATCCAAAGTCAAGCCATATAACTGGCTGTAGTTTGCAGCTTTCCATCTGAAAACAGAAAGAATAAGAAAAAAAATTCTCGCAACAAGTGGATCACTCTCTATCTTCAAAAAGCCTCCACACTAAAACGGAAATTAAATGCATTAACTTCATGATTGCGTGTTTGTTTTATACCCGTAGTTTCCTCGGTTGACGGCATTGATGACGTCAGGCTCAATAAGGCAAGCGTTCTGCTCACACTCCCAGCGTCCCGAGGATCCGCATGTGCTGCAAGACACCAAGACAGAAAGCATGGGGGGCTGGGGTCATCGAACGCTAACAGCAGCTGCACAAAATCGCTAGTCGCATTTATAAAATCAACAATGAATAAAATCAACTCCAATAAAAACACCCAGTCAGAGATGAGTGTGCAGATTCCCAGAGGGATTCCTAGAAGGAGATTAGACTAAAGAGGAAGAAACTTGAAAAATACGGAAAGATTTAGGGAAACGTTCAGATGAAGAAAACCAGTCAGGTTTTACAAGACAGTGAGATAAGACAGCAGGATATGAATAATGACACACACAGACTTTTATTGCTGTGATGCTTTGAAGTAATTTCCTTCCTAATGACTCACTCTGGAGGAGTGTGTCTGCATGTGTTTGTGTTGTCTGACAATTGAGGGAGTGCAGCTCTGAATTACCAACATATTTTGTATTATTTTATTAAAACTAAAACAATTTTTTACGCAACCCGAATTCAAAAATATGTCGTTTTCTTCACCATTTTAACGTCAGGACACAAAAAATGCTCCAGCACTGTCCATGAAAATTGTGCGTGACAAAAACTGAATCAGACAGCTGACTCACGCGGATGAGTCAGTGAAAAATACATGGATTTAGTTTGTCTTTTCTTCTTTTACGCATCAGGGTAAATGACTAAAACTTCCTGAAAATCTCTTAATTTTAACGATAAGCTGTTTTACACATGTTTTTATGTTGCTGTTGACCAAAGAGCTTTAAAAGTTCAACACAGCTGAACTTAACGGCAACGCAACAATGAACGGCTAAGAACTGTCTCATCATCTTGCAGAAAGACCTCTTTGATCCCACTTGATTTCCTAAAATCATTCGGTGGAATTAAATGAGCAAATTTCCTGGTTATTGTTCAAACCAAAAGCCCAATCTGTGAGAAGCAATTATGATCTTTGGGTTCTGAATGGATTTTAATGTCTGACGGGAACGGTTTTAATCAGGATGCAGAATCAGTCGGGATGCATGCAAACTCCGTAAAGACTTTGTTTATAGAGGTTCCAAATTAGCTCCAATTTCAACTCACTTCACTGCTTATTCATGTCGATGCATATTCAAGACATAAAAATGTTCTCATTGTAAACACTCAATTGCTGTCTAGTGCTCAGAGTTATGCCAGATGATGTGAAATTTAGCTCTTCTGCATACTAACTTGGAAAATTATATATTATATATTCCAATTACATTCTTTGCTTCATTTAAAAATGTTTTTGCATAAATAAAAATAACTTTTTTCATACGCTCATATCAAATTTGGTTTATTTTGAATACATACCAGAGATAATTTATTAGAGCTCAGAAATATAAATGTAGCATTATACAAAATGTTTTTACTTTAGGAGTTGCTCAAGAAATGAAGTCATCAGGAAACGATGTTGATGACTGTATGGGATGGTTCACCATTTACAAAGAAAGTACCTACCTGGGGCAATTACTGAGCATGCACAGTGATGGACAGGCTCAATTACCCTTTAACTCACACAGAAACCAGCAGAATGAGTAACTCGTCTGATTGCAGCATTTCCTGCCAAAGTGCCTAAGACACATCCAGTATGTGCAAAGGCAATGCTCGAGTTCACGACTTCACATTATGTTTAAAATAGGAGATTTGACACCAGCAAAGCACTGGCTAGTTTCTCAGTGGGAACATGAAAATATTTCAACTGGAAGAAAGTGGTGATGACCTTTTAGCCTTTTCGTTTTCATACAAGAATACAGGCATCATGGATCTCAGAACCAGGAAAGGCAGCACATCTGCACAGTAATGACTGGGCACAGCGGGGATGTGTTTGATGACGGAGTAATGAACATTAAGGGAGATTTTGAAATAAAATGAGAGTGCAGTGAAAAGAACGGGAAGCCATATTTAACATCCACACTACCTATTAAAAAACAGAAAATGCACATTCATACTCAGACATGCTGCACAGTGTCTCGAAACCTTGTGCGTTTAAGATTTGGAGTTAATGCCATTGGCTGACATCTAGACGGACGCACAGGAAGCCAAATCAAGGTGAGATTCTTCAGACTGTCCAGGAAGTGTGATGTTTCATAAAGATTATGCACAGACATGGTGCTTCCACAGAGAAAAGATCTCAGAAAGATATCAGACAGGCAAGAAAAGATGCATATTAGGATGTTTTTTTCCTTTTCTTCTGCAACACATTCTTTCCAGTTGGAGTAGATTCAGGCATCGACTGTAATGTGGAGAGGTGTAAATCACCCTGCAGGGCTTTCTTGAAGTGTCAGTTCTATATTAGTTTGACAATCAGGGTTCCCCTGGTTCTATTACAACCAGCAGCTACATGAAGGAGAAACTGAGTCAAGTTTTAAATGGCTTGACTGCTGCTGCTAACGAGACGACTTAGAGGGAGCCAGCTGAGAGCTGGCTGTCAGCTCTAAGAGGAAACTGTGATCTCCACCCTGCAGGGCTAAGAGAACACACATTGGCAAATTAATAAGCGGAGTAGGAAAAGGGAGTGTCAGTTTCCCCTCTGTGTCATTGTTGTGTGGTGTAGCATTTTAAAGAAACCATGCGTATGGCCTCATGGAGCACGTGTGGGAGCTTATGCGTCCATAAGAATTTTCTGCTAGATGGGGAAACAGGTTTAGCATCAGGAACAGAAAGGCACTGAGCTTTCTGTTGACCTGCTTGGACTTACTTTGGGGTCATAATCCATCTGGCTCTGTTAGTCTTTTTTTATAGCATTGATCATGTGGATTCTGATGTTCAAAACACACTCAAGAACACGTGAGCAAAAAAAGTGACAAAAGCTTAAAACTCGGCACTGCAGGCGGATCATAAAAACACAATTTCAAATTTGCAAAACACACTTATGAAGATAAAGGACCTGTAGATACTTCACAAGGATAGAGGAATTTGTTCCCCATTCCTGCATCAGAAGAAAAAGTACATCGTTCTTTTCCTGCAGTTCTGGTTCAGGGGATCCCGCAGCGTCTGGTTGACACACTAACCGGGCCGAACCTTTTAGTCGTGTGCTGCCTGACAGCTTTTGTGTGAATGGCAAATGGGCATGGTTACTGCAAAGATGTACACTGCACTGGGAGGTTTCCCAGTGGAAGGATTTTTTAGAGTTTTGCTCTTGAAGTACTAATTGAACTACATTTCTCTCTAATCTCATGATTAGAGAGAAACCAGTTTTAAAAGCCATTGTCAAATGGCTTGACAATGGCTTGACAGAGAAATCAGCTGGTTTCTCTCTAATCTCCTGATTAGAGAGAAATGTGTTGTTCTTCTTGCCAGTTAAATAGTTCTACAGTTTTCTGTGTTCTTGTGCTGAACATGCAGGACTAAAAACATATACTTTTTGTCTGAAGATGTTGGGTGTCGACCCAATGGGTGTCTAAGCTGCCAAGGTAGGCCATGCAAAAAAAAAGAAAAAAAAAAAAAGTTGTTTTACAAAAATATTTTTTCTATTCATGTAATTGTTCTTATGAGTTCTTTTTTTTTTTACACCCTGTTGTTCTTTAAAAGGTCATCCTGTTAAACCTTTTGAAAAAGTTGCTGCTTTTGGTTTTGTTTCACTGTTTGCTGCTGCAGAGTTTACATAAAAGTCCTGCAGTTTTCCCTGAGCTGAGGGGTCAGACTGGTTTGTTTTAAAAAATTGCTATGACCAAAAATAAAGTAATGTTCCCAGTAAACATTTTTCAGAGGTCTCTCTTACAATCAAATAAAATCCTAAACTGAACACACCACTGATTTCCAGAATTGGTCATAATGATCAGTCAGTATGAATGTAGCCCACGCTTTGACAGGCAAGAAATTTAACTTTCATTTCTTCCTGCTTTTACTCTCCAGATGTGCTGCATGTCTCTCCTCGACTGCAGAAAAACACAAAAAAATAACCACATGGACTCTGTAGTCGCTCGGCGCTTGCTAACACTTAAAGTCTTTCCAAATCGTGCTTTCAGAAACGCTGAATAGAGGGAGGGAGATGTAAACACGTCCTTCAAGATCAGCGAACAGGAAAAATAAATCAACACTACCAAGAAGATTCACATTGGAATTTACACGAGGAGTCAAAACAAGCACCAAGCTGCTTTGTCTCACTGGATCCAGGTTCGGCTTCGTCCTTTGAAGTTAATAGCATTTTTATCTACGCCAAAGTAGAAGCTAAACAGGAAAACTACTTCAATTACAATCAAATTGGCCGTGTAACTCAGGGCAACATGAAACAGCTGTCTGTAAACACAATATTGCTAATAGGAGATAAGGGGAGATTTTATGGGTCTTGTTTTGTCTTAGTTTGAGTTGTGTTGCTGCTACAGACACAGACTACTGAACTGTTATTTTATTTAAATTAGTCCATAAGTTAAGTTATGTATAAGGGATAATTATTGAACACATGATCAAAATGATTTGGAAAGAAGTATAAAAAAAAGCAACAAAAAAAAAGAGAAAGAGGTGAAATCTGTCAGTGTTTAGAAAATGCTACTGCTGCATCTGCTCATCAAAATCAGCTGGTTTACTAAAAATTGATGCCCAATAAAAGTTTCTTATTACTAAAGTATTGCACAAAGTGATATGAAAGGTAAAAGTAGAGAGAACTTAGTTAGTAATTGCAATGTTAACAGCGAAGCTGAACTCCTGAAGTAATAAGACGCTGGAGCAGTTGAAGATCGAACACTGAGAGGATATAGAGTGGTGGGATGAGGCCTAAACTGAACTCTTTAGATTTCACTGCAAGCGCCACATTTGGAGACATCAAGGTTCAGCACATCATGTCAAAAGTGAAGGTTGCAGGTGGACACATCACTGATCGGTCTATTTAACAAGAAAGGATGAATGGAAACCCCTTTCGCTTTTTCGTTGGTAAAAAAAAAGAAGCTATTTTGAAGTCATTTGTAGTTATAACATAACAAATCAAGATTTGTGATTGTAACAAAGTGTGGTAAAACTTCAAGGGGTATGAAAGCTTTTGCAGGACACAAATGTGAGATAAAAGCATTTGTTAAGCAGTTGATATTTGGTTGTTTCGACCACAACTTAAACTGTTTACCTTTTATATTATTATAATCTTGAACGCATGTAGAGAGAACACAGAGAAAAATCCACCAAATAGGTGAAGGAAAAACATTAAACTTTGAAGCCATATGTGTGGCTGATACAAAAAAAGAGTGGAAAAGTAGGGCTTACGTACCATAAATTGCAGTTTTCTTTGTATGTTTGCCCTGTATAAAACTTGTTCCCATTTCTTTCACAGACATCTGAAAAGAGACAGAGACGGGGTTTAATATACACAGGTTTGATGTGGCAAAACAAAACTGATCCTCTAACTAATCTGAAAGAAATACCAGCACAGTAGCGACGCAAGATGGACACACACATATCAGGGTGTATATGCAGCAAACACACACATAAAGCTTATGTGAGGTCTAAGTAGCTCTGAGCTCCAGTAATCCAGTGTAGGAATGTGGAGTTAGCTCCTTTCCTCCATTCCCATGGCTTCCCGGGCTCTCGTGGTTTACCTATTTTATACTCTGCTTCTCCACCAGAGCGGAGGGAAGGAAAACACTTCTTGTCACATAAATCCGTCAGCAAGGGAAACCATTTCTGACTAAGGAACCATGAATCAGCTTCAGCTTCTTTTTAAATCACTTTGACCCTCCTCCTCTTGAAGTTCGGACCCGGCTACTGAGGAAACTCCACTGACTCAGCGACAGACTCTGTGACTGTTTATCTGCCCCCTGATTTACAGTTGTTCAGGGTGTCAGCGCCATGTGGAATTTAAAAAATGACTTGGCACGAAGTTTACTACAGGTCCCCTGAGCTGATTGTGATTTATGGCCAGGACCTTCGACACCAATCCTCCAAACTCACAGCTGTCTGACTTGGTCTGTCATAACTCACTTGCTGCAGCAAAGTTACAGATTAAATCTCTCCCACTTCTCACTTTTGGAAGGAATGCGTTTATTCCTAATAGGATGTTTGGCAAAGTATGATGCGGCTTCACACCTCACAAAGACCTCTCTACCCTGCTGACTAGAGAACACACACCTGCTTACGCCCCTCTTCCCCTCGTCGCCTGTCTCTCCTGCCCTCCACATAGCCCACATTCTTTCTCCTGATCTCCTCCGGTTCAGTCGTACGCCCCTCCTCCTCATTCCTATTTAATAAGAAGCCCACTGTTTCCTGCCCTGATCTCTGTCACTGAAGGCCTTTGCTCTCGAAGGCACCTTCTCCACCTCTGCACTGAGAGCGCGGTGCTGAGGCCGCTGCGGTCCAACCGCAGCCACGTGTTCGTTGTTGTGGTTGGAGGAGAGGAGAATCAGTTAATGTTTGCTTGCTGAAGTGTTTGCACTGAATTCTGCCAAGGAGGGCAGAATGCTAATCATATTTCCCTGTTAGTTATATTATACCAGTTGTTTGATGTTCGCAATTTACTTTATAAATATTCAACAAACCGGTGTTATTTTGAAATTATTTGTGGTTATTATATCATTTCATAATGCTGAAACTGCTGACAGTGAATTGTGAAAAATGCTCTACACTAAGGTTGTGTAACTTAGGACAAAATACCATGTGAATATTTCGTCATTTAATTTATTTTTATTTCATTACTCTGACCTAGATTTTTTTTTTTTTTTGTGAAACAATTGAGAAGTTATTTTTATTTTTTAGCTCATTTAAAAATCGTTTTAACTTCATACTTTCATCTGGTCACACAGAAATACCTGAAATATCATAAAACAATAATCCAGATGGTGAGACTTTTAATTTGTAAAATTACTCTCTAAAATGGCAGGAAGCTGTGAACTTTCACACGCTTGGATTTGATCAACAGGAACAGCAACATTTAGAGGAAAGAAGCAATAATGTTTGCTGCCAGTTTTTTAGGGAAACATTGGACCAACAGATTTAAATGTCCTGACAAAAATAACTGTGTAGACCTGATGAATGGAATATAACGCACTTGAATATGAATGATTAAATAGATAAATAAATGAACAAATCAATAAATAGTGTACTGATGTATATCTGCTGTACTCTGAATCAACTCCTAGTCTGGCATGGAAATATTTCTGTATACTGATAATTACCTGATATTGGTAGCAATATCTGCACACATTTACTTTGACCCAACAAAGTAAACGTGCTTTACTTGTGAAATACTTTTCAGGTTTAGTGGGACTGCTACTTTAAGTTCATTCTGTCTTTATTTTAGAGCAATGGAAGTTAACTAATATGAGTAACAAAAAAGAGAGGAAAAAACATCACTCTCATAAACAAGATCTGATGTTTGATAAATTCATCAAACAGCCCAACCCAATCACATAAAATCTCAGTAAAATACATTCAAGTTTGTTGTCATAAGATGAAAAATGTGAAAATGTTTAGCTGGAATGAATATTTTTTGCAGAGGATTTTACGGTGACCAATAACGTTAAAGGAGTTGTGTTCATTTCCAGGGTTTCATTCTCTGATCTGAAACAAAGCTGGCTCATAGTTGTCGCAGCTGCAGCTGAAACTTTGTAGAGGCGGTGAAACAATGTGTCGCTGTGGTTCATTTGCAGGTGTCAGCAGAGTGCCGTATGCCGCTGTGACTGAGCCTCAACAGCTCTGATCACAGACTCTTAGAAAAGTAAGCGAAGCACACACAAACACATATCACCCTAATGTACCAATGAAAGGTGGCGGGACGCCCAGACAGCGGTTCCAGAAGTCCGGGCAGCAGTCGGAGACGGTTCGGTTGCAGAACAGATCGCAGTAGCAGATGGTGTCCAGGTAGGGCACGGTGCACAGGTCGTCTCTGCCGGGGCAGCAGCCTCCTCGCCTGTGGCAGTAGGAGCCGTACGGGTCCCTGATGCCGCCGGCATGCAGAGGACTGGCCAGCTCCCTTCTGGTTCTTCTGTTTTGGATTCTGTCTGCAGAACCTTCCTGCGCAGCCAGGAGCAGCACCAACGCAGTCAAAACAATAGGACCCATCACCAATCTGTGACCAACGAAGAAGAAGAAGTGGAACGGTTTGAGAAATGAACGTATAACGTTGATTTTATTCCACACGAGCATGGTTTTATGTCTCATTAAAACCAATTAGTTTTGATTTTAAACTTCTAAAGTATGGAGGTTAGAGAGTAATGAATCATTCATTTAGGACAGTTGCCAATACCCCATGCTGCTCTATGATTCCCACCCAGACACATCCATTGAGCCGTAAGCTTGGCAGAACACACACACACACACACACACACACACACACATACGCACACACATGCACACACACACACTACACAGAAGTCTGGGCAACATCAGGAGCTCATGGTCCAAACACAATCTAATGGGATTCTTACAGACTGACCTTTTTTTCATGACTTTCCTTTAAAACAGCCAAGACAAACTGCAGCCAAATTTGAAAATGCTTCAGCAAAGAAATGAAAACAACCACAAAATGATTCCTGGACTTTTGGGACAGTGAGTGCTTTAAAATAGCCTGGCAAGTAGCACGGTTATTAGAAGTAATATGTCAGAGCTTGGTGTTTGTTTGTATGTGACTGTGTCTTATTATAAAAACACTTCCTTCTATAGTAATAATGACAAAGTCCAGTTTTTGTACATGTTTACATGTTGCTCTATTTGGGCTTGACTGCAAACTTTGATCCATGCATTCCCTTGTTTTGGATGCGCCTTGGAGAGAGCGCCGGTTTCAGGTTTCTGACAGGGTGGGTCCGTGCAGCCGTACCGGAAGAATTGCCCAGCTGCTTACATAAATAGCATCTTTGATTGTCAAATCAGGAATCCACTCACAATGAACATTACGCACATAATAGCAAGGCTGTACTCTGCCTGAATGCGTTTTTTTTTTTTTTTTTTTTGGTGCCCAAAACCCACCCAAAAAAACCGGAAAAAAAACGGCAAGCACGGGATGGGCAGGAGGTCCGCTCTTTAAGACAAGAGTTTAGTTGAAGCAGATTCAAAGCAGTGCAATAAAACACCCACCCAGGTGTTCACAGAGCTCCTCAGGCCTCTTCAGGTTAACGTTTTAAAGTAATTCATGGTAACTCTGATAAGGTACTGTAATGTGCAGCAACATATTCCAAAATATTTCTAATCTCCAAAGGGTTAAAAATTAATTTTGGAAATTGCTAAGTATTAACTAATTAAATTGTTTAGTTTTCAATCAAGAAAATAAGCTTGCAAATGTCACGTTGATCAAGATTAGATTGGTTACAAATCCAAGCATTTTAGGAAGTCAAAAGTCTCATTTGCCATGTTCTGCGACGACAAAGAGTAACGTAAACGCACAGACATATTTTTCTGTGCTTTTTTTAGTTACTAAGTAGAAAATAGTTTAAGTACAGGTATTAGGAAACTGGAGAAAGTTTGAGTCGAGCACTGATAGCCTAGCAAATAAATAACACGCGCTAACACATTAACGTTGAGAACCCAATGTTCACCCACTGCCTGTATTCACTCACTAAGAGATAATCAATTATTTATTCACGGAGGAATATTTTTAGCTGGTGTCAAAAATTGTCTGCTGTGTCAAGCAAAAACAATCAGAAACTAGTTTATTTGAGTAGATAAAATAAGCAATTTCAGTAAAATCTTTCTAAACGTTAGTAATATTGAAATTTCTGTTGACTTAAAAGTTGGTTGGGATTTAAATAATTTGTACCGCTGTTAAGCTCACTTAAAAGCTGCCCGATTAAAATGCATGTAAGCAGTCAAAACCATTTTGTTGGTGACATTCTAACACTTTGTTTAACTAGCTTAGTAGACTAATGCTCGAGCTTAATTTTACTCCCGCTTATTTAACAAAAGCTGCCATATGGCCGACCAGGACTCAGGACAGCTGCTGTAGCCGAGCCACTGCAGCCACGGGGCAGATAGACCCTCAGCACCCACAGACATTCACACATATACATGAGCGTGCACGTTTTACACGGCGGAAGCTGAGAAGCTCAGATTCACAGCTTGTCACTGCACAGAAGGATTAGAGTTCAGAGGTGACATGACAGACATCGATTTTACCTCAGCAGCAATTGTTCAAATGAAAACCAACTCCAGTGGTAGAAATAAACTCAAAGTCAAAGTTTTTTGTTTTTTTTTTAAAGAAATTTTTATCTTTAAATTCAATATTTTAAAACATCGGACATTAATTTTGCAGAATAATTCATGGTAAAGCATTACGTGTATCTTAAACCTCTACTAAAATTAATACAACGCAGTATTTTGGTTGTAGCGGACGTTTTAATATTCTCTCCCTGCTCATGTCACTGTTTCACTTTCTTTGGAGATATCATTGCACCACCCACCAGATAATTCTCTGTATATCTGTAAGAGGTTTTCCTGAACTATTTCCCACTCAGTCCTGTCTGTGAAACACCAACATGGGTAATTGATGGTCTTACAATCCCCCTTAAGTGTTGAATAAAAACAGGTGAGTGAATGGATTACAGCTCTCTGAGTGGCACAAGAGGACCAGACAAACACAAACTGGCTCATAAAAATTGCTCAATCTCCAACTCGCATTCATCTTTCCGTAATAAATCTTCTAGAATGCTGTGCCACTCAGTCAAACACCCAGAAAGTAAATAAATTCAAACAGCAACACCTTGGCTAGTATGCAGTCATAAATTACACAAAAAGAGAACAAAGTTCAGCAGATGTTGTGGAAGTATGTTGAAGTAAGCTGAGAACAATGTAAGTCTGAAAACTGTAAAGCTGCACCTGCCCGGAATCCGTCATAGGAAACAAACCTGCTGCACAGAAGCAAAATCAGCTGTTACCTGTTAGTGAAACAGAAATCTTGAGTTTATAATCCAGCAGACACCTGCAGAGTTCGGTTGCTGTGTTGCTCAGGAAGTCATTCACAGGTAGCGAGTCTGAAAGGTCAGTCCTCCTTTCTCCAAGGCTCACGCTCTAACAGGATCTGCTCTATCAGACTCTGCCTTCTCTATATACATGCAGAAAGCACCGCTAACCACTCCCTCCACCCCCATTCACTCCGGGCCCTGTCCCCTGCTTCACTGCCTCCTGCAAACTCTCTCTTCCACTCATACAGACTTTTTTTTTTTTCTAGTAGCTTCCTCAGTTTGATTATCTGTGAGCAGCCTTCCTCTCCTTATCACCCAGAAGCCTCCATGATGAAATATACTCTTGGTTCAGTCTCCTGTTACCCAAGAAGCTGTCCTTTTCACTTACAGCCGTGAATTTGCCCTACATTTACTATGTAGAGTTAAACTCTTATCTGAGGTGTTCGCAGTAGAGAGTAGCTGCAGACTCCTGCTCCTCCTCCTGGACACAGGTTGCATAAGCCCAACCCACTCGGCCTGGAAATGAGTGGACAGATTGCAGAAGACTTTCCAGCTTCTAGAAACTTACAAACAACCCCCTGGACATTAGGTTTTGGCAGAAATTAAGGCAAAAAGCTATAAATGTTCTAAATGTTAAGGTTGTTTTTCTTCTGCGTGATCCTGAATCTGTTTATGTCATCAGCTTCTGTTTTATTCCACCTCATTCACTCCAAGGTAAATGCAGTTATTCCAGGTGGGACTTAATAAGTTAAATATTTTTAAATAATAGGTTTGATAGAATGAATCTTATTATGTTGCATTTCTTAATCAGTTCTGTTTCAAAATGAATGTATGCAGATATTATTTGGGTTTTTGTTTATTTCAGTGAGTCACAATCATAACATAGCAATTACAAATTTGCAAGCACAAGCAAGAAACTTGATTTTTATTTCTTTGTTGTTCAGCAACAGTTACGTTGTTGTCATGCTGACATGTTAATCACTAAAACAAAAAAAAACAGTTTCTCAAAATTCATGAAGCGAGCCAATTTAGTCCTCCACTGTTTTCTGGGCATTATTGATTGATTCGGAGGAGTGACATGGTGCTGAAGGAAGACGCAGCTGTGCGTTAAACACCCCCTCCCTGCTCGATCAATAAACTAAAAGCTGAATTGATAATGGAGGCACAGCAGGGTGTCAGCCAGGGCAGGGCTGGAGGATGGGAGAGACAGAAGAAATAAAATGAGTGACCACACAAAGAGACCTACAGCTCATAACATATATTCACAAAAATACCTTTGCAAAAACAATAAGTCTTTGTTTATAATCAATGTCTTACATTCACACGGAGTTAGATCAGTTAACATTACTGATGTTGTTTTCACAAGGTAAATGCCAGAATAATGAGAGGACATTTTTTGCTTTAACTTTAGCTTAATTTATACTTTCTTTAAATTTTGAAGCTTAAGCCTAATATACAAGTCGAGAAGATACAGCTCACAATCCAAGTCAAGTCAGCGCGTATTTATAGTTTAAGGCACACCTGGAATACGCAACATGATGGGGAAAAAAAATGATAAAAATCAGATATCAGGAAGAGAGACGTGGACCTCCACAATCCGGTGAGTACAACCTAAATGTCTGCAGGTCCTGCCAGTTTTAATGTCCAGACATACTGATGAGAAAGGAGGCGGTCTCTTTGTCACACAAATGGTTTGATTCAAAAAGGATGTACCAATCCCAGAACAAAAGTAAAATAACTGTGAAGTATCTTTCTGAGGCAAGATCATTATCCACAGTAAAATGGATGGTGACACTGGCTGAAGAAGAAGTCATCACCCAGAAAGCCAAATAAAAAGCTTTGCAGTTTGCAAATGAACAATAAGATGGAGACCTCAGCTTTTAGAGACACGTCTTGTGGTTGGATGAAACCAAACTTGAAGTGTTTGTCTAGAGTGATCATGGTTACATACTGAAAGGAGAACGAGGAAGCTGCAGTACAGGTGTGACATCATCAGGTGTTGTTGCTGAAGCGACTGGCGCATTTCACAAAACAGATGACACCACGCAGAAAGAACGTGACTTGCAAACACTGAAGCAACATCTCAAGACATTAGCCGTGAGTCAAACTTTGCTTTTCCAAACAGGACCCTTCAGCGAACCACCAAAGTAACGAGAACAAAGTAAACCGCTAACAAGTCCTGACCTCAGTCCCAGTTTACCCAAAAGATGTGGACAGAGCAGAAAAGGTGTGTGCAAATACACTCAAATGGATTTTTGTGTAATTACATATTTTAATATATTAGACATGACAAATACGTTCTTACCTACTTGCAAATATCAGTTTCATCAATTTAATTCAAAATAGAAGATAGATAACTACTAATAAAGGGCATTGATTGAGGTAATGTTTCATTTTGTATTTATCTTATGCAACCCTTTCCAGGGAAAATGTTTTTTCATTTTTTTTGGCAGTTTGTTTACCCTCATTTATAAGTGTGACTTAAAACTAGCTTAAATTTGAAATGCTCTCAGACTATTACTGGTTGGAGGAGTTCTGGGTAACCGGCTTTCTTTTCAAACAGGTCTATAATTATGTATTTAACAAGTGTTACACGCCTAGTTCCTCCTGAAACTAGGGGCCCCCGAGCTATCTTTACAGTGTTCAAATGTCACCAGACTCTCCATCATTATTAAACCACCACTCTACGTCATTTGGTGGTACTAACACATAAAGAACTATGCATAGCTGCTGGCATAAGGCAAGTCACTTCTGGAGAAGAATGGCGATGACGCTCCTTTAACCGTAAAAGCACGAGAATGAAAAGGTGTGTTTGTAAAAGTCTGAAGACCCTCAGGAACACATAAATGACCCCTGAATCAGAGAAGGCTGTCACAGCAAATGAGGAAGCATGTGACTCATGTATAGATCAGTGAAAACAAGAAATGTGAGAAGGATGTTTCACAACATCTGTAGGCGATCTGTCATACGACACATGGACGTACAGTCATGGACGTACAGTCAATGTGTAGGCAGGATCCACACTACGGTGACTCAGACCTGACCTCTAAATTACCCAGAGCAGAGTGGTCTGCTATCAGATCAGCAGTGCTTCTGTTGGTGAGGTAATTCATGAAGAATAGACTGAACCATTGAGCCTGAAGGCAACAATAGAGCCAAAAAAATGCTGCAGGGACACTCAGAGGGGAAATAAATTTTACATCCAGGCACACTCACACAAAAAGTGTGCACTCACTGAGGTCGGTGTACTTGTGTGTGTGTGTGGCATATATTTGGTTAATTTGGAGCATTTCGTGGAAATAAATATGAGCAGAATCTGGAACTGACAACCGAGCAGCGTGGGCCGGTCACATACACACACAGTCATCCTGAGGAACAATCGCCCTCTTTTTCTGGACTGTTGCATCACAATCATCCCATGGAGCTACAAAAACATGGGCTCCAGCTGCACTGCGTCACAGTGGGGGTCTGCATGCAGCCCTCAGAGCAGACACATGTCCATCTTAACGCCCCTGGTGGATTTCCTGTTCCAGGATGTGTGCAGCTGATAGTAAACAAGGATGGGTGTGATGGCGAAATGCTGATCCAGAGCAGAGAACATCAGCAATGTGAGTGTTTTCAGGGCTGTTACTAAGAAAGAAACACCCACATGTTAGTTTTTGATGTGAAGTTCAGATATTTGGGAGAAAAATCATTGCGCTGTTTGTCTTCTCTGCAGCTGGAGCGTTGACACTGATGGTTTTGCTCTGGAGAGAAATGGAGAGTACATGACTCAAAGAAAGTAATTTAAATAAACTAACTGTGAGTAATATGGAAAACTTGACAGGCCATATCCATTTCTGTTTCTTATTTTAAATTATAATGCTGCCCCACATTTTATTTAATCGGCTTTTTTAGTGGTCCAAGTGAAAAGATACTTGTGGGCCATTAAAATTGTCAGTTATTTCTAGAGATTAAGAAAGCAGAAACAACCAAGACAGAAAACCAGTTAATCAAAAGGCCAAACAGCATTTCCAGTTTTGAATCTTGAAGTCACGTAACATGCTTTTTTTTTTTTTTTGGATTGTGGGAAGAAATCCAGCATCAATTTATTTCACAAAAGCATTGTGGAAACTATCTCAAAGCAAAACATGTGGCAGAAACAACCATTACATTCCTGATGAATCAAGAATTCTTGACAGGTGGACAAGCCACAGGTACGAAATCTAGGATTTATCACTGGCACTGCACCCTGTTTACAGTACTCAAGTTGTTGGTTTTTTTTTTTTACAAAGTGAGAAAAAATACTAAATTACTTTTTAATATAATCAAAGCAAGAGCCTTTGCTAATGCAGCAGTCTGCTCATGAATGGCTTCGTTTGGAGAAAAGAGACCAGGATGTCTCATTTGAGAACCTCTGGCTCTCATGTCTGCTTTTGGATCATAATGTGGTTTTCTAGGAGTCTGATCCAGATGCCTCTAGAGATGAAGTGACTTTATATGCATTCGAGCCAGAGACCGTCTTGCTTTTATTCTTCAACTTTACAAGATAAAATTTTATAACTTTGTCAGCAAACATAAAAGTGTGTCTAGTAAAAAGAATATCAATTGTAATTTACAAGGTGGGAGACGTCTCCCCTGAGGCTCCGAAACAAACCCTAGAGTGTGCTATAGTGCAGTTCATGAGCAATTAATCAGTCAACTGTGGATTTTTAACAATATAATTGTTGCTAAATAAAACATCAGGGGGACAAGTAAACTCTCCAACAACATTAAGGCAGCCTTCACCAGTAAAAGAAACGTCTACTGACTTTTATTACACATTTATAGCTAGAGCTACTGAAGACAAGGACAGTGAAGAGCTACATGTAAGGAAAAGTGTCAGCTGCGGTTGCTGAAGAAGAAATACTTTCTCAAAGGAAAGCATTGACCTGAAAAATGCATGACAAAGATATAAGATGTGAAACTGAGGCCAGAGGACTGCCTAACAGGCAGAAATAAATCTTCCACATATAATATCTTTCGACCAAAAGCCACTTTTTTTTTTTGTTATAATAAACACTAAAGTTGTTTTTAGCAATTATGTTTTTAAAGACTTCCTAGATTGCTTTGCTTATGGGTAAATAAAACCAGTCGTCCAGATTAGCATGAGTCTTCCCAGGGAAATGTGCTGCATATATATCTTTCATAAACCTGACTTCAGTTTATGTCATAATCTGAAGCTGTAAGAATTTGAGTTTTTGCTTGAAGAAAGTTAAAGAAATAAAAAAATGATCCAAAGATTGGGGTAGAAAAAAAAGACAGTCGTAGCTATGTCTAAAGATATGTCTGAGTGGTGTTTTTTATTTTGCTACCCTTGCATGTCTGTCTCTGTCTCACCTCATATTGATTGTGAAAGCACTGACCCCACAGACTGTTTATTGCTGACCAAGAAATTGCAGACTCTGAATCCTTCCTCTGTCCTCAGACAGAGGAAGACCTGGCCTGTGAATCAGAATCAAAGAGCCGTTCGTTCTTCCTGATCAGATTCACCAGCTCAGCACATGCAAGGAAGCTCTCTATGTGATCAGTGGAACTTTAATCATAGGCATGTGCAAATAACACTCATCGAAATGCATGATACAGAAAATATTTACTCACAGTAAGGTCATTTTATATGACTGTCAGCAATCATTCAAGTTGTCTAAATTCTGAGTCATTCTTTCTTCGGATGAATATAAAATAAAAAAAGCTTCCTCTGAAATTTACATCGTTGCAACTAAACTAGAATGTGCTTTTGCTTTGTAAGATATCCAGCGAAATTCTTTCGAGTTTCTGAATTTTTTTACTTGAACTTTACTGTTGCTAAGAACATAAGATCTCATATTATCAAGACGAGATACTTCAATGTCACGACCTTTCAGACATGCAAAGAGTTTGCTGATGGTCAGATGGGGCCGCTATTTACCTCTGAAGGAAGTGTAAATATTCTAACAAGGTAGCCGAGCCAATAACCCGCAAGCACATTGAGTAATAACGTTTTGAAATCTTTTTTCTGCCTCCAAATCAAGAGCTATGAGAGTTAGTATTACTTTATTTGGTAACATTAAGAAAGTCACAGGGCCCTGATATTCCGGCACTACAAAAACAAATCCTCACCCACTCCCCACTGATGTTTATTGCTTACTTAGTTCCTCGGGGACTTTCAGTCTTTTCTCAAAGAAAATGAGTCACAGTTGCAATCCATGAAGCCCTGCAAAGACCATCCAAATCCTGGGGATTTTTGATGCTATACTACTGTATTCATCCATGATAAAGATGCAGTTACTGCAGGTCGGGCCCGTGTTGCTTTCAGAAATACTATAATTCTTTATGGCATAGATCCAAGAAGGTGCCACACATGATACTGGAAATTTGTTGACTACACATTCAAGTGTTTCACCACATCCCAAAGGTGCTTTACTGAATTGAGTGACCATGGAGGCTACTCCAGATAGTGAACTTATTTTTAAGTTCAATGAACCGGGTTCAGATTATTCAGGTTTTGTACATAATGTACTAATCTGCTGGAAGTGGCCATCAGAAGATGAGGACACTGTGGTCTTGAAGAGATGGACACAGTCAATTGCAACAGCTAGCAATATCCAACACACCGTCATGCTATCATTAGCTGCCTAAATGGTCCATTCAGGCCACATGGATCCATCAAGTTCTGGTCCTATCATCTGAATGCTGCAGCCAAAACCAAAACTCACAAGACAAGGCAGGATTTTTTCAGTCTTTCCTTGTCCATTTTTACAAAAGTGGCTCTCAGTGTGATCTGCTGCTGGTTCAAGTTTCTATCTGCATTCAGACTCAACTCTCACCCACATTCAAAGTCCCTAAATCCCTTTTCATACCTATCCCTTTGCTAAGTTTTCTTCACCATCTCTAGATGAGTAAATGCATGGTGTTGCTAGCATGGCTAAATTATTATTTGTTCTAACAAGCCACTGAATAGTATTATTTTGTAAAGTGGTGGGTGAGTGTGCATCCAAGTGTGCGATTTATCAAATCCATCATCTACGTTATAAGAAGTGCACTTTTTTTTTTTTAATCATTTTTATTCATTAGCCACAGAGGAGAAAGTCACACTTCAAAGATCTTGAACTATCTTTTATGGTGGCTAAAAAAGTTCCAAAAGATCATTGATGATGTTTGATCACTTCAGAATAACTGCACGGTAACCACACAAAGGATTACACAGCAAAGTCAGCGCCTAAAGGTGTTACTCTCTAATCAACCGAAGATCACAAGTAGATGTTGCTCTTTGTAACATGCGGTGACTTGTCCCTTTCTTTCCTCACACACACATTCTGCAAGGTTGAAAAGATGCGAAATAAGAAAACATTCCTGGTTGGGTAAATTCTGCTGCAATCAGTATGTTGGTACAAAACATTCTCCATTTTCACTTTAAGGAAGAGGATTAAGAAAATGGGCAGTGAATTGTGCATCTGTTTAAGATTAAAAGCACCTCTTGATATAAATTTACCCAGTTCTTATGTTTTGTCACGTTTTTGATTCAAAGAGAAGAGAAGAGCTCAGGTGGTCCTTGATTCACTCTGTCCTCTTCAAATTGTCTCTCATTACATTCCCAAGAGAGAAGAAATCGTATTTAATATATTTTACCCAACCCCACACAAAAAATCTCCTTTAGCATTTAAAAGAAATGTTTGGGTTCACCTGCAATTTGCGGTTGAGCAATTGGACAAAATTCTTTGCAAGCGTATCACCGTTGAGGGTAGAGAAATCAAAAGGAGACAGAATGAATACTTTGCAAAAATAAAAGAAAATTTCAGACCGGCTTAGTACCCAGCTTTACCAGTGAGATTGCAAAACTCTGCTGTCTAGAAACATACAAGAAACCAGTTCGATTCAATAATGGTCAAAGAAGCCAGAAGCACTGTCAATTATTTATTTGGCTCAGTCTTTGTACTTTGTATGACCCTTATATTCCTTTGCATTCTAAGATCTGAGATATGGATGAAAGCGAAGAAGATATTAATTCTGATATGTCCACTGAAATGAAGTTAAAATGGAAAACTTAAAAAAAAAAAAAAACTGAAACAAAAGTATTAAAAGCCAAAAAAAGCTACAACTGGGATTCTTTCTGTGGACATTAGCAGAATAAATAGAGCTTGGGTTCACAATAGATCCTTACGGAGTGAAATTTAAGCCTTTAGATCAATAAATAGAGCACGAATAGCCAAAAAAAAAAGGTAATAGAAAAATTACTTATCCACGAGTTGGTAATAAAACATAAAGGTCATAAAACAGAGACAGAGGAAGGTCAAAAGACTCTTCAGCTCCCCGTCTCGCCTGTCTGGATCTTTCACTTACCCACATCAGCTGGTAAAACTAAACATGTTTAGAGTTTACATAGGCAACAAAATCTAGTGCTATTCCAATAACTGCACTTCATCCCTCCACAATTTGGTCATTCCTTTTTAACATTTTACATATCGCTAATTTAAAACCAATAAATATCTGCATCCAAAATAAATCAACCAGTCCCAGCTGTCTTTATAACATTTAATTTAGGCGCCTACAATCACAGTGTTTAAACCACAACAACTGACATCAGGTAATAAATTTCAGGCTTCAGGCAAATCTGAATCTGTGATGCAGAGGCAGTTCCTGATACAGACTGTATGGCTCACCACCCAGGGTGGCATGCCATGGTGGGAGGCATAAATAGCACAAAACCAAAGTTATCTTGCAGTTATCTTGTTGCAAGAGTCCACAGTGTACAATTTCTGCACAGTACACAGAAAATGTATACTGTGTTTACAGTTAGAGCACAGTATACAAAAGTAGTTATTTTACATGAACCTGGACTTATTTTGATTATTGATCATTGACTACACAATTTTAAATACATCTTCGGTCAATCTCAAAGAACCCTAAAAAGAGTAGTCAGAATAAAACCGCCAAGTTTTTTGGTAATAGAATCACTTTAAAATTAGACAAATTTTCTTCTATCATAACTGTAATTCTCGTTTTTTCTGTAAATTAACTAACAGGTGACTTCTAGAAAATTAAATTCTACGTTGTGAGAATAAATCAATAAAAAATGTTTGCACTAATCAGCAGTTAGTTTTGGTTGATTTCCTATTTCAGCTTTACATCTAAAATAAGAAAATGTACATTCAGTATAAAACTGAAAACAAAGAAGTGATAAAACAAAGTGGCCTCACGTCTTGCTTTCAAGAAGTCCTGTGACTTTATATTATTGTTTGATGATTTTAGTTTTTAAATAAAGTTTTGATATGCTTGATGACCTGACACTCAAATGTGTGTCTAAAGAACTAATTATGTGCAGAAAAGACATAGGATTCCCCATGAAAGCCTGTTTTTCTCACTCATGGTATTTTATTGCATATTTAAAATAAATTTTAGTAATACTTAGAAAGCCAAGTAATACAAATAAACAATACAAATAAAAAAGTGACCATTTGGAATTTTTTTTTTTTTTGGTAAAATTTCATCAATAGAAACAGTAAAGACATTAGAATTTTAAAAAGAATTATGATTTCATGGTGTTAAAACTTTGGTTTTGATTTGTGTTTCTGTTTAGGTCATTTCTTTTCAAATAGGTTTGAGTCTGCTGGTTTAGCACTGGAACATAAACAAAGTTTAGATTACTTATAAAAATGTTCTTTGGATATCAAGTCTAACACAAGTATTTGAACACCAGAACATCAGACATTGTTTGCAAAACACAATACAGGATTCTGGAAGCACAGAGCTGAAAGCATTATTATTTGGAGAATCCGTCACCTCATCACCACGAAAGTATTTGTATATGTTGTTCTAAGTTTTTCCCCTGATAGACATTTATACTTTAATAAGTAAAACAGTGTTAATTTTAGTTGCTTTAACTTTCTTTCCCAAAGATGACAAAAAAATACTTCTTCCACTTATGTGTAAACACAAAGAACTGAGTATCTAATGAGGTGTTTTATTAAGATTACAAGTGCAACACTGTGAGCACGGCGTTGGGAGATTATCAGTCAATCAATCAAATTTTATTTATGTAGCACAATTCAGCAACAAGGCATTTCAAAGTGCTTCGCATCATAAAAAAAACACAAAGTCATGCAACATAGAATCAGCAATCAAAACATTACATCAAGTCAAGTGCCATCGTTAAAGTCGTAGTTCATTTCAAATACAACTCTAAACAGGTGGGTTTTTAGTCTGGATTTAAAGGCACTCAGTGTTTCAGCTGTTTTACAGTTTTCTGGAAGTTTGTCCCAGATTTGTGGTGCGTAGAAGCTGAATGCTGCTTCTCCTCATTTGGTTCTGGTTCTGCTCTGCATCCCCAGAACCAGAACCAAATGAGGAGAAGACCCAAGGGGTCTGGAAGGTTGGTACAACAGCAGCAGATTTTTAATGTGTCGAGGTGCTAAGCCGTTCAGTAATTTATAAACTAACAACAGTATTTTAAAGCCTATTCTCTGAGCTACAGGGAGCCAGTGTAGGGACTTTATTATTTTACTTTATCATTATTGAATGAGTCACTGACACGTGTACAGATTCTTCTGGAATATCATCTATGCCAGTAAACAAAACGAAGGGAGATGGGCTCTGAGGAGCAGCTTATTTTGTTTGGAGCAGAGTAGAGTTTAGAGGCCAAGCTCTGGGCCCTGGAGGTTGCAGCATCAGCAGCACTCCTCAGTCTTTAATGTCTGTTTATCTCATCTCACTCCTACAACAGCAAGACAAGTGAGGCACTGAGGTACAGAGGGATGGAAGACTGAAAAGGCATTCATGCTTTTAAACCTTCCCACATATTTTCCCCAAATTATCCTTTGATACTGGTTGATTGTTTATCTAGGGGTTTATATCAGCCATATATATGCAGGCAGGAAGTGTCCGAAGCAGACCAGCCTCATCAGTGGGAGGCTGTCAAGCAGCAGCAGCAACAACAACATGTTGTTGATGATTTCAGTCTTGTAGGAGCGTGTAGCTTCCTTTCAGGCTCTGGTACAAGCTGGCAAAGACGTGAGGTTACATTCTTGCAGCACATCCAGCATCATGTTCCATGTCAAGCAACCATGTGTGGATGGTTACCATGGGGACTGGGACAGAAACGGACCAGATAAATGTCACAAAAGCAGAAACTGCCTGAAAAGGGCTCAGCGCCGTGCCTGGAGGACACAGCCCACGTGTTTTAGGGTGATCGAGTTTCAGCCACAAGATTTTTGTCCAAAATGATGCAAATAATATTTTCAGTTTTTGTGTTTCTGTTCCCTGAAGACATGTCACCTTTTTGTAGAAAGTTAAAACTACCTAGCTATGATTCCATACTGACCTGATGCAAAAAGTATGTGAATGCAAAGCTGGACCAACTTGACTCTTTAGTTTCCTATTTTTACGAGCCACACTGCAAACTTTTTTTGCTCAAACTTAAAATTGGGAACTTGGATGTTGTAGCAAAGACATTCTGCAAGAAGGATTCATGAATAAATATTACTTTAGAAAGGCTTCAGGGGGTATTTAGACTTTTAAATAATATGTCAGTAGTTCAACCCTGTATGTTCTGTAACTGAACATGGAGGGTAGGGTTACTCAGAGCTTGAAAGCTGAGCTTGCAATCGTCAGATACAACTCATTTGATGCTTTCTGCTGTTTGCGTCTTTGCTGTAAAGTCATTTCTGTGATTTCTTATGAACTGATCGGTACCTGGAATCGGCCTCACGTCGATGTCTTCAGGCTAATAACATTTTCAGCCACAGGCATTAGGGCTTAGAAAACAGTTATTTAAATTTGGAAAGTTTCTCAAGATGTATTATTATGCGTCTAATACAACTCAAGACTGAATCTAACAAAATTAATTACAAGATTTGAAAAGTAAATAAATAAATCATAGGGCAAATAATTGAATAAATAAGTCAAAGATTCCCCAGAAATAGGACAACAAGAAGTAAAGAAGAATGTAAGTATGGAATCAGTTTCTGTTCATGTTTTTTTTTTCATGATCTGGTGTCACTAAAACAAACTGATGAGTAAAAATAGAAACCAATCTCTAAACAATAACAAAACAGAGTAATAAACAATGAAGCAAGGTTGCATTATCCATTATCCTGTTTTTGATTATGATGCTTTATGATTGTTGTATCATAATGTTGATAATCTTGTTCTTATGATACAAGAAGTGATTTTTTTAAAAAGTTAAAAATCACTTCTCAGGGTGATTTTTAGCAATCAAAGAAGACAGGATCAGAGCAACAATAACCCAATAACCAATGACAGCCCTTCTAAACTTACTAATTTTTAATTAGATTTTCGTTGTGTTAAATTACATAGGCGTAGCGTCTGAAAATCTTATTTCTTGTTTTTATGCTTATGGCTTTCTCCACATTCCTCTTACTGTATCTTTTTTTCCTCTTAACATAGGGAACAATTTTTTATTTGTCCATGCAAGGCTGTTCTGGGAATCCCAAAATATCTCAGACACTCTATCAGGCATCTGCAGAGGGAGTTAATAAACAAAGGGAAATTTAAAATAAGAGTGTTCTAGTCGGAGGACATGGCAAGGTTGCTCTGTTGTTCATTTCTCTTGTTTGGACTACCTCAGGCTGTGTATTGTGTGAAACAGATAAAAACATTTCCAGGATCCAGAGTTTCAAAACAGTTGTTGCTCAAACAGACTTTACTTTAATTTGTCTTTATTGTAAAATTGAAATTCAGTTTCAAAGATCACTTCGTGCTCAGCTGTGTTGTAACAGACATTCACATAAGGTTTTTGAAAAGCAACTATCAGACTGCTAAAATAGTAGCTTACAAATCAGTGGTGTTATTATGTCCACATTTTATATTAAAACATTCAAAAAAAAGCTGTTTGAAAACTGAAGAAGGTATAAATATCACTCCTATCTTTTCATTCTTTTCTTAGGATTTGACATTCACAGCTGCAGTGACACTCGGAAGAAGCTCTGAGCCTAAATAGTATGCTTTAGCACTGTTAAAAATGACCAAAAAACAAGTAGCAGATAACGATTCCTTTATTTATGCTGCCTAAAAAGGAATTCTTATGCTCTGAGAGAAAATTTCCATCCGGAATTTAAGCGACATGAAGTTGGCAGAGAGGCAAACATTGCTAGTGGTCTCCATGGTGCATTATACTTTTGATATTTTCATTAAACTTTTATCATTTCTTGCCATGGGTGGATTTATATGACTTTTCCTTTCAACTGAACGTAGAGTTAGTAAATGTATGACACAGAAATATAAATTTAGGGTGTGTTCGTGTTTGTATAAGCTTGAGTGTCCACTGAATTGACTTGAATGAGTCAGTGTTTGAGTCTCGCTGATGTGTTTATTGTTGTTATGAGTTAAAAGGAGTGGAGACACTGACAATGAAACACTTCCACTGGGATTTGGCCTGTGTTGACCGACCCTGGGCAGAAAGGAACAGCATAAACAGAGATCCCTCTCACCATGATCTCACCGGAAAAAAATGTTACAGATATTGATTTGTTCATTATCAAAAATGCTCCAGAAGGAATTTTCCATTGTTCTCCAAGTCTGGGCACAACTCTAGGCTGCACTGGCGCAACAGCAGAGTTTTAAGTGTCTTTGGAATCTCTGCAGCTAAATATCCAATCTGACTGAATATGAACATAAAAAAGATAAGAAGAATATTTATTTCTATATCTGCAGCACTGACACATCAAAGCTGAATCCATTCCTGATTTTTATAAAACATTTTGAAAAGTGTGCATCATTCTCCCACCTCTTCACAATTCTGCACCACTTTGTGATGATCAAACACACAAACCCCAATACAACACATTGACCTTTGTAGGTACAACATGCCAAAATGTGGAAAGGTTCAAGGGTACAAAGGTATAAATACTTTAGGAAGGCACCATATTTTCATATAGATACACCTGAAACCAAAAGACCTTGAATGTTGTTGTGTCTTTTTAGCAGTCTAGTATCTCACTGTTGTGGAAAACCGTGTCTTCCTCACAGAGGTTTCATGTTGCATTGGCACATGTGGATATGCATCAGATTTAATGTTTCCCAAATACAATTTCAAAAATAAAATTCAAAAAGTACCTAAGAAGGAATGTGTAACAAGTTGTTAATTCTAACATTGGATGGTGTTCATGTTACTCCATGTCTGTTCATTTATTAGAGTAAAAAGCTTGTTTTACTTTTATTGTTTTAATCGGATTATTCAACAATAACTGAAGAGAAAATTTAAATGACTTGTAAAGCAGTTAAATGTTTTCTTTAAATGTTTCTCCAGCTTTTGTAAAAAGTTTGAACTGCATGACCACAGTGTCAATGAAAATTTGTGTCTACTCCTTAGTATTTATGAGATGCCTCCATCATGCAACTATTTGAAATCGCAAAACACCACAACGAAGACGGAAAGAACTCCATACCTGTCAGCAAATCTGCAGAATGGAAAGATATGATCACAGTTTGCAATCACGGTCCGATATTTCTCTGAACATTTCCGATCTTTGCCTGCCATACTACCTGCCAGGTTTCCATTTAGTCTGTGATGGGTCTAAAGAGCAATTCCCTTGAAGCAATCAGCAGAAAATGAAAATATCTTTTTGATAAATGCACCTGACCTGTGTTATGCTATGTCTCGTCGTATTCTGGCTTCAGAATCTCAATTCCCAGTTGCTTCACTTGGCTGTCACAGTTAATAATCCTTATGTTTTCTTTGTCATTACAGCAATACATTGTGGCACTCCAATTACCATCACTATTTTAGAGCTGTGTTTTTAGAGTACAGTTGTGTTATCATAGTTACATCACTGTGCAGTTCATTACATAGTTCTGTTCACATGGGAAAGTTGAACCGAACTAATTTTTGCCCACATGCTGAGACTGAAAGCCAAGAAACCAGATTTAATTTAAAGCCTGCGCAATTCTGCCATGTAACTATTACTGGTATGTCTCAGACTCATGTTATCTACTGAAAGAAAATCAGATTCACAGATACAACCCAGACATGCCACTGACAGTATTGCTTTCCCTGTATAACATCCATATACAAACATCCATTGTAATACAAAAACACACTTACAGTATGATAACTTCATGGTTTCCGCTCAGCAGACCATTTTGGCTCCTTTCATCTGGAATACTGAGGCTCAGGAAGTCCTTCACTGGAATGTGCAACAAAACAATTCCAGATCTCCCTCTTGGAAAGCTGGAATGATAGGAATGACATAAGTATTTAAGCAGGAGTAAATAAAACATGTGTAGGGGTCTCTACAAACTTCCGAGAGGATGTTTTAAATTAGATGTTGTGCATGATGTAAAATAAAGAATTCAGGTGTTTTTTCCAGTCAGGACCTGCACAAAACTATTTGAATCTACCCAGAATTGGACAAAACTAGACAACAGATTCCACCTTAACATTATTTACTAAAAAATTGTGAAGACAATATGCATAAAAAGTGTGCTTCTATGCACTTGAATAATGAGTACTAGCAAGCGTAACTTTCTCTATTAAATCAAGAAGTGTCTCAAATGCTCACTAAGTGAAAATTATAAATATTTTTTACGTAAACTCTACTGCACAAAATGCTTTTAAACCAGCTCACATTTTCTGAAACTCATATTCATAACTTGATCTACAGGACTTCCCATAATCATTTGGTATTTCTCCCACATATCTTCTGTAAGCAGAAAAAAATGAAATAAAATCAGTAGTCAGATTTGTACTTTCTAACGTGATTTATAAGCTGATTAGGAAGTCTTCAAAGCACCACGTTTTGATGCTATAACATGAGAGAAAAAACTATGGAACAAAAGCGTAAGAAGCATGAGAAAAATATTTACCTTTTTAAAGCAGATAAATATCGCCATCTGGTGGTGAAAATGAAAAAGGTTAGTACGTTAAATTGAAAACAAAGAAAAAACTGTTTAAAAGAGAAATTCCATACAATAAGTGATAAATACGTCATCGTAGATACATTACCCCTAACCTAAAATAAATTGTATTGGTGTTAGTTGAAGGGGGGGAAAAAATAAAGATGTAGTTCATACTTGGCGTCAAGACGTCACCAACCGTCCGTTACCAAGGAAACAGCTACTCCATACAAATTCGAGTCCCTAAAAGTTAAACGAGAAAACGCGCAAATTGGAATTATCCTTCCAATAAATAAACGTAGTGGCACCGAGTAAGCTTATTATTAAGTCTACTACCTGCTAGCTAAAACAGCTCTAAAGTTTATATTGTTTTTATACATTTCTAGGCGAAACTCAGAATGGCAGGAGGCGAAAGCGCGTTTGAGCAAACTTTCTCTTTCAGTCCTCTTCCTAAGAGCTTCTGTTTCCAGGAGGACAAGAACACCTTGACGCTGTTGATGAAATGGTGACGTAAAAATATTGTTAACTTTCTCCCGTTTGTCCAGGTGTGTTGTTTCTCATTGTGGGTTTAATTCAGGTCCATGCTGGGGAGGCTTTCAGCTCAGACGTACAGCTTTGACAGCAACTTCCATCCTTACAGCTATGAAACGTTTGCTTTGGTGAGACGTGATATTGTATCTACTGTAATATATTTTACTGTAAAATTTGATAGCGTTTCTTTATTTTTATCTTATTTTATTGCCATTTTCACATGAAAATCCCATACTTTTTGAGACTCAAATTCCGTTTTCCCCTATTTTTTTTCTGTAAAACAGCAAATCTTAAAAAATGAGGTGTTCTCCCTTTTGTTCACACAACTTAATTTTTTCAGTCTAAACTGAAAGCATTTGATGTTTCTTTCCACTGTTTTTCAGTGTTTCTTCAAAGACCCTCAGGTGATTGCCAGTCTAAGTAATATGGAGGCCGGAGTCTGCATGCCTCTTGGTATGTCATCCCTAGAGATCCTTTTATCAATGACAGCAGGAAATTTACGTCATCTTGACAAAAGCTAAGAGACTCATGTGTGTTGTAGAGAGGCCAGTAGCGTCTGTCAGCACAGAGCTTGTGCCCTGTACTAAGATCTCCATGGAGTTGTTTGATCCAATCTACTCTTGTGGCATCCTGAGGCCCTCTGGTCATGTAGTTAAATGCTTTCATGATGTCTACCCTGACTACGATGAACTTCGACAGGTGATCCCCTCTTTTTTTTTTACTCCCTCTGCCTGTTTGTATCCAAAGTTAAGTTCAAGGCTTTTTTTTTTTTTTTTGCCTCTTCCAGATGTTACAAGAAGAGGATTCTGAGCACTACTATGTTGTTGGGAAGATGGAGCGGAAGGAGTTTTTGTTCCGCCTTTTCAAGCACCTGTGTCTTGGCGGAGCGCTCTGTCAGTATGAAGACACCATCGACCCCTACATCAGCACCACAAAGAAAATATACAAAGACCTGATAAGGTGAGCTGTAGCACAAGACTTCAACTTATAAAGAAAAATTGAACTCTTCTCTATGATTCTGGTCTCGAGGTATTCTAAAGCTGTAAAATGTGAATGCCCTTAAAACCTGGAAATAATGTATCATAGCAACCCTGTGATCTAGCCTTTCATGAAATCCCAGAGAAAATCTTTAGATTAAATTAAACCTGTCCCCCACCTATTGCTGCGATTTGCCAGTTTTCATAGTAACCAAAACGACAAATTAATCTGCTTGTAAATATTAAATCTACTTATGAATGCACAGGAGTCTGAGTTCCTACACATTTTCAATGTCAAAATGTCACAACCCATACTTTTTCAAACTAAGTGTCCAGAATTGCTTTGTCACTTTTCAGCCTCATTTTAAGAATGCAAAATCCTGCCTTGTATCTCTACATGCCAGGATTGAGGCTTAATATGGTGGCTGCAAAAACTGAACTGTGAAGAGGGAAGGAAGAAGAAAGGAAAGAAAAAAGAATTGAACAATAGGTGACCAGATGAATGGAAGGAAGGGTGGGGATTCTGCAAACAGATATGTGGATTGGTGATTGGAAAATAATAGACATATGGGTGGACTGACTTTTTGATAAATAAATAGTTAACAAATTAAAAGAAATGCATCTTATTTCTTACATTTTTCCACACCTATAAATATCAATTGTGTAGGAACCACACTAAAGGGATCATGCTATACACTTGTTTTAACTTTGTGTTAAACCCATAATATTGTGAAACCCAAATTTATTTTTTACTCAAGGTTTTTCTGTTGTTAGGGCGTCTTTATGATCCTTTCCTTTATTTCACTACTAATCAGTCATTTACTTTGTAGTGTGCAAAAGGACCCAGAAACAAAGAAGATCAGTGTGGTGTCCACCGTCCTCAAAGTCTGTGCCTATGTAAGTGAGCAGTACACATAAGATTTGGATCTGAAAACCAAAAGAAACCTCTACACTGAATATCACTACACCTGGAGCCACTCAAGAAAACAGCAAAAAGCATTTTCTGTGTTTTTGTTCTTCAGGATGAGTCTGGCCAGTGTTTTCCTGGAACACGGGAGGAGGAGCAGACCTTTGCCTATTTAATTGTGGATCCTGTCAAACGAAATGTGACTTTGCTCTTCCACATCTACGGCGTGGGAAAAATGACGCTGTAAGAACTGGAAAAGGAAGACGAATCTGAAATTTTGACCAGCTACGGAATTAATTGTTGCTTGGTCCAAAAATACTGTCTACATCTTCGATTTCTGGTTTTGGTAATTTTACTATATGCTATTGAGACTATAGAGTCTTGAAAAAGTATGAAAACCCTTTCTGTGCCTTAACTGGAATTGTGAAAAACAGCTGTAGGTCATATGTTTTATTTAGATTGAGAGATTGAGTTGAGCAATTAAAAGAATTTTCCTCATAATAATTTGTGTTAGAAAATCCAATAAAATTAATATTTATTAACATCCACATGTTAACACTTGCCTGTTATGTGAGAATGTGTAGAAAACTCTGGAAGGTACAGTAGCAACTCACTGTAAAACTTTCAAAAGTAGTTTGTTGTTGTGTATTAAACCATAGTTGAATGTGTCATAATGTGAAAAAAAGAAGAGACCCAGAGCAACAAACAGTCCAAGAGCTTTACTGAAACAAATAAATTAATAAGTTAGTTTTCTAAAAATTTCTTCTCAGCAGAAACACATTTTTTTTGTACCTCTTTAAAAGATCAAATATAGGTTAGATTAGAAAACAAACCAACGTTGCATTTTATTCAGTCAACTGCCCCACCATTTGGACTTGGAAGACTTTGTGTTGAGTTTGCGTTTTGCTTATTGCTCGTTCAGTTCGTGCTTTTATTCTAACAGCAGCTCCAAAACCTACAGTAGGAAAGCAGCTAAAAGTAATGCGGTGGAATGTCAAATGGCAGCAAGTCAGTGAAAAGATGGACGGATGGTAGGACGTCACTAACAGATAACAGAACGTGCAGATTGGTTCATGCATAGAATTCAGTCAGTCGGACAGTCACTAACTGTTTCTCCTAATCAGGTTTCTAAACTAGCGCCCCGTAGCGGCCTCAGAGGTAGTTGTGTGGAAGCCAATCTTATCTAATGTGACATGCTTGTGACAGCACACATGCTTGCAGAGATTCCTGTGTTGACACAAAATGTCCATGCCTCCAGCTTCCACATCTAAAGGGTGTTAAGATACTGAATGGGTTTCTATGGAGGTGCGATGATTTGCCGACGATACAGTAATATTCTCAGAAAATTGCAGTAGTTGTAAAAGATTAAATTCTTATAAGTAAATTTGTCTTTCGTTAAATGTTACGCAAAAAAAGTAAAAAAAAAAAAGCATTCTTTTGTGTAATTTCTACAAAACAAACTTCTTCCAAGCTTTTTTTTTTTTTATTGTTTTAAGTAGGAGATAGAAAGGCGCACCACACCTTTCACAGAATAAGGAGAAACAAGGCACAGGTTATTTGTTTTTATCTTCTTCCTGGAACACATTTGTGTGTGTGTGTGTGTGTGTGTGTTTTTTCTAATACGGGGGCCACATTAGGAACAACATGCAATAATGTGATCTTCCATTAATTATCATGAATAACAGCGTCATTCATGGTAACACTGCCTCTAATAAACAGGGATCTCTGCAGTAATTCAGTCCCTAGAAATAAAGCTATCCAAGTATGTTCCATGGAAATAAGCAGAAAACTTGGATGGTGCCTAAAGCGACTTCTAGCGTCAAGAGCCATTGGAGCAGAAATAGATCTGAACAGGCCGAGCAATGAAGTACATTCACTGTTTAAATGTCTCACTTAAATGGAAAAGTGGAGCACCTGAGTCAGCTGGACGTGACTGGGGACGGAAGAATTTCTCACTGGACAAAAACAAAGAAGGGATTTTTTTTTAGCTGTTGCAGGCAGGATATGAACATACACTGAACACGACATCCATGTTCAAGATCAATGAGTCTGTGGGCCAGATCAGCTGTGTAGTTTATGTCTAAAAAAATAACACAAATGCTAAATTTACGTCAGCAACCACAAAACTTTAAAAAAAAACAGATTTTTTTTTTTTTTTTTACATGTTTTGTCAAATTAAATACATGGAAATAGCCAGAGGCTAAATTAAACAACAAAATGGCGTTCCGTTTATGAAGTGCCAATAAAGGAATTGCTTTCGTTGTTCGTGTTTGTCTGCATGTAACATTTTAATGATCAACTGCATACCCTTTTGTTCTGAAGCGTCTTAATGGAACGTGCACTAATGATAATCTGAAAGTCATGCAATAGACCTGGATTTCTTGAGCATCATTCATTGTTCAGAACTGTGCTTGTGCTATCTTTAAGTGCATGTGACATCTGATGCAGGAACTGTGCCACCCTTGTGACACAGGTTGTGAGGTATTACCTGACTTGAGGCCAGATATGAGTGATGAAAAGCAGTGCAGAAAACTGCGTTCAGCATAGTCCGTCTAAATTCATATTGAGGATCTAAGTTGTCAGAGTTCTTTTAATTGAAGTTCTGTAACAATTAACAATGAGTTAATATCTTAAAAGAGATAACTCATTTTCTTGCTGTCTTCGTTTAGGGTAAATACAGACTTGCAGGACCCAGAGACTGAAGCTAATGCTATTTTGAAAGGGGGTTGAAACCAAAGTTGTCTTCTAGCATTTTAAAGGCTCCAACTTTTAACGCATCAGAGCAGTTTGGAGTTGCAGCACACAAACGCATCACTAGATTTGTGACCTCTGACTCAAAGAGAGTTTTTCTTCAAGTCACTTCAAAGTATCCTTGCTGGTCTTTAGATCCAGTCAAAAATAACTCTTGGGAAAAAAAATTTCAAAACATGGAAGGAACGTGACCCTGATGAAGGCCACAAGCTGAAATGTGTTGGCTTTCAAATGAAGTTGTTTCCTAGTAGTTCAAGTGTTGCTGGAGTCTTCACCTCACAAGAATGTGACGTTGCCAGCTTGTTTTGCTTGAAAAGTTTAGATGAATGCCAGACAGAACCTGTCGTGATTTCCTATAAATAGAACTGACATCAAAAGTTTCATTAAAGTCAATTATTTAATTTAACAAATTTAAACCAAAGAAGCTTGAAATACATTTATGATTAGTCATGACTTTAAATGTTGGTTGTTGGCGATGTTCAACCCTGAATTTATTGAAAAACATGATTATGTTTGTAGTCTTTATAGTTGTTTGGACTAAAATTAATATAATAAGCCAGAACTTATATAATATTATCTAAGAAAGCAAATTATTTTGTTTACCTTAAATATACAAGAGATATAAATTTTGCCAGTTAGTATGTACATTTGCTAAATTAGACATTTATCCCCTGGGTCCAAAGATCTGGATTTAAACAAAACAAAGACACCAAGAGAACCGGGATCCAGCAGATATAGTGACCTTTCATTATGTTTTTACAGAACTTCTCTTCAAAAATTCTGGACTATCCCTTTAAAAGCAAGTCTGATGAATAAATATGGCCGGATTACGGGCTGCAAGACAGAGACTTCTGGAGGTTTTGTTTTATAAGTGAAAATGTATGTCACTAAAACGGTCGTAGTTCGCACAGTAGTCTGGAAAAATTGCAAAAGAGAGATTTGAGAATTACAACGGACCACCACGGCTCTATTAAATCCTACATAATCCTCAATACAATGCCAGCTGAGCTGGAAACAACATGTGTCTTTTTTTTTTCTTTTTGTTTTTGCTGTTGGGCTTGTTGGAGACCAGACTTCCTAAAGAGGAAATACAAGTGAAAACAAACAACAATTTACACGAAGGTACAGTCCAAATCCACAGTCAATCCAGCACATTATTTTCACTCTGTCCTCATGTGAAACGTTTGGGTGATTAACGTCAGATCTGGAAAACAGAACTTCCCTCGCTGGGTGGGACCTTGTGCCGATGCAGCTGATCCAGGTCCAACTGTGTTTTTCCTTCATGTGTCGATGGCTCTTGTTCTTGCATTGCAGTTTCTCTTGAACAAAAGAACAGCTACATTCACCACAGCATGAAAAACTGTGTTGTCACCCTAATGTCGGAAAGGGACTTTCAGTCGATTGAAGCGCCCAAGGAAAAATAAAACCGGACAATAAAAGAGGAAAGAGACGATTCCTCCAGATATCTGCAAAACTTCCTTCCACAGTCTGTCTACAATTAAAGTTTTAAAGTAGGTTTAGATATACAGCCTGATGTGAGTGGGTGAGACTGCTTCAGTAGTCAAGTACTTTCCTCATCCAGTGAGTTGAGAGGCGTGTGCGGTGAGCAGCTTTGGCTGAGGCTCCTCGTCAGCTGGAGCCACCTAGTGGCCAATGTCTGACCAGCTCCAGAAACATTCACTCCAGGATAAAGGGCTGAGGACGGAGGCTTGAGATGGGAGGGGCAATCATAACGGATCTGAATTAAAGGGGACGTTTGGGATGAGAGGACTCAGCCTAAGGAGAACATACTGTATGGGGTTAGGGTCTGTGTCCCATTGTCATTCCAAGTTCCCGCTGTCAGACTGGGAGATGTTCAGTGTGTTAGCGGACGGGAAAAGGTCTCTGTGGTCCGTGGGGCTGTGGTAGTCAGACGTCAGGTCGGGGTCCAGGAGGGAGGACAGCGTGATGTGAGAGGAGCCTTTCTTCAAGCACTGGGAGTAGAAGTTGAGCATGAGGTCCAACTTGTTTTCTATAGACTGTACCTAAAGAGAGACACACCAACACTGGACTGTGAGATGTCAGCTGCTTTATAACCTTTCCATCTGGTTAGTTTCACACAGCTTCGTTAGCTGTTTCCATTCGTCCATATAACTGCACAAATTGGAATTACGGGGGGGAAAAAAACAACTTTGCTTAATGGAAACATGCCAAAGACAAATAAAACTAGTTTTTTGCTAAAAGGTTTTTGAGCTAGGATCAGGTAAATTATTGACTATCTCAAAATTCACAAAATTTAAATGGAAGAACCTTTCTCGCATCACACAAGTCACGCGATCAACAACTGGATGTGATGACTGGCATAAAAGACGTGGAAGACGACAGAAAGTGGTAGGAGGACGACGGAGCTGCATGTTTTTAATAACTCATCGTGTGAACGGTCTTATTCATGTGTGATTTTAATTGCATTTCTTACTTAGTGGAAACACCACAATTCCAAATTAATGGTGGTTTTTTTCTACATTATCGGAAAATCGACAAGGCTTTGCAAACATTTGTAATGGAAACGCAGCTGCGCTCTTCAAATATCGTTGTCTTCTGGTACCTGTTTCTCCACTTTCACCACACGGCCCATCATGCTGAGCTCGTCCAGTGGGTCCAGTTCTGGAGGCGTCTTCTCTCCTTTTTCGGGTCGCACTTTTTTATCAGGCTGAACACCTCCTCGCCCAATTATCTGATCCACCCTATTACACAGAGGAAACAGGGTCCAGTAAGTACCATGACGATTAAACATTTCATATTGCGCTTTTTTAAAAACAATTTTATCGTACGCTTTAGTTCTCACCCAAGTTACAATTTCTAAAGTCCAAACTTATGGACTACAATTGGCTACTACCTACAATGTTCTCAGCATAATGTAAATATTTTTTAGTGCCTTTTCTGTCATAGCCAAGAAAAAAATAGCCAGCAATCTTGACCATCGGACCAATTTAATCCCAACTCCTAACTTTATCAAAATATGAATGATAAAACGTGCTGCAATTATACAGAATAAGAAACAAAATGGCTAAATATTACAATGTTTTATTAGCAAATCCCAATGAAATGCAATGAAGTTTGTAACGTCACAAAATGTTAAAAGGCTTTGGGGTATGAATACATTTGCACTGCAAGTAGTAAACTTCTGCGTTCTGAGTTTGTTTTTGCTAAATACACACATATAATGTAACAATTAAAGTGTTATACTTCATCTGCAGTTGCTTTGACCTATTTTACGAGTTTGTGGAAAAACAAAGGATTTATTAAATCCCGGCATGCAAAGATAGGAAATATATTATGCTCATTATTTACGATGGCAGAAAACGTACCATGAGATTAATGTCTTGGTTTTTTTACAGATCGTAAAGAAGCAGATGAGTGTTTGTGATATAAAGATTAAGGTACCTCATTTGCAAGCTCTTGATGCGGCCCAGCATGTCCAGGTGTCCTGCAGAGTACTGCTCTATGACGTCCTTCACGTCATATGGACGCAGCATCTCCTTGAACTTCCTCTTCGCCACTAGAAACTTCAGAATCCTACACACGCACAAACACAACACTCTTCCTGTTATTACCTTTCTGCGTAGAGTTTCAAAACCGCACCGGAAAGCGCACAGAAGCCACCGTAAACCTTTGGAAAAATGCACAAATGGAGGCTATCAAACAATGCAGCTCACCCCGACAATAACAAGATTAATTAATGTCGGCATGACCTTATCATTCACAAGCAGGCCCATAAAGAAAGCAGTCACAAACTTAGCAAACCGTGCGGATATATTGAGACGCTCAGCGCCTCTCCCAGAGACATTTTCTTATTGCTGTTTCAGCAATTAGCACAGTTCCACGGATAGGATAACACACACACACACACACCTCTATTCTATCCCCAGTTTCTGCTCTTTTGTCATTGTGACAGCTGTGTTGGAGCCACTGGTGGACCACAGCTGCTCCCGCTCCCGGTTGCACACAGCTCATAATCACCACCCACACCTGAGTGTGGGGGAGTCGCACCCCGGATTGTTAACCCTACACCACCGTACCAGGTGAACACATCCACTGACAACATCCCCTGGCATGGTTCTGCTTAAAGGTCATGTATGAGGGAGTAGAGCCTGTAACAGAGATAAAAAGGAGGGGGAAATGTGGAGAAAAGTTTAAAGATGTCTGCACCTGGCTTCATGTGCTGCCTGTTACCTTAGCTTCCTTTTATTCTCTTTGCCAGGGAGGCTGGCTGTGCAACACAATGTGTCAAAAGAAGCTTTTAAATGACGCAATAAACACAAGAAGCAGTGGTTTCTTCTTCCAGTGGTTGGTTGTGTAAAGTGACGGAAAGAAAAGATTTTCAGCATGAGAAAGGATACAGCTTTATTTATCAGCAGGAACTCCCGTCTCCGAGTTGCAACATACAAACAGTAAAACACAATGAAATCACACAGACAGATAAATGCGTCGACACATCTTATGTGAAAGCGGCGCATTATTTTGAAATAAAAGGGAAAGTTGCAAACCTAACAAGACCCGGCTGTCAAGGATGACGCAGTCAAGAGCTCGATATCGTTGAGGTTTGACGTTGTAACGCAAAGTCACAACGTGTGAACACGTTTTAGATGTTTGACTCGGGACGACTGGTGAAGATGAGAAGAGTGTTTGAGTAAAGCAGGGAAGTGAGTGGAAAACAGAAGGACTAGTTGGTGACCCGGTGCCCTTATAGCCGTCAGCGCAGTCCCCCTTCTCCTCACGCAGCACTCGGCTTCTTGATGACTTATGCGTTTGGAGTATTTTTGCAAGCAGTGTTTTCTTAATTTGCAAGTAGGCACAGTTTTTTTTTTTTTTTTCTTGCCAGGGCGGGCCTCAGGTGTGGGTTAAGAAAAAGGCTGAAAGGGAATGAGGGAGGGTTTTGTATCCTCCAAGGGTTTCTTCAAAAATGCTGACTTCTCCTTCCTGGTCACTAAAATGGCTTTAATAACACGGAGTCAGGTTTCAGCGCCCCCACCGTTATCCAGACAATTTCCAGTCACCGTGCGGCACAGTTGGCACGGCTAACTAAAAGATATTATCGCTTCTCGGTGCTAGGAAGTTGAGATGTAAAACCACGCCGATGACTGGGCGGAGAGAGGAAGTGTCAGCTGTGGCCCAAAATGCTTGCAAAGCCACTGCAAACATTTCTGCAATTCAGCAAAGGTGATTCCCAGATAGTCTCCAATGGCAGGTTTTATCTGGGAATTAAAAATGACTGTTTTGCTGACATGAACCCGGGGTGGGCCAAGACGGATGAGCCACTGCAGGAGCAGGTCTGAATCTTTCTGGATATAACTATGTGCTCCGCTAAGTGACAAAACCCAGCCCACGAGGTGAAGCATATGTGTAACAGATTAATATAAAGCATAAAAATAATAAGGCCTTAAAAATACTACACCTGAAAGCCACAACAACAAACGACATCAGATCACTATAAATGGAAACCACGTCCAAATTATTTATCTATTAAAGCAGGCACTTCATCAAAGACTGCAAGCTTGCAAGAACGTTGTTGTGCAGTATCACATTTTCTGCACGTTGGGAGTTACAGAAGAGAAGCGCACAGGCTTTGTTTTCTCCTCCCCTCTCTCCATACATAATCCCAGCACCACACACATTTATTCAGGCAGCCTGGCACTGATAAACCACATGCATCTAAAGTGAAGTCTCAGCACTAAAGCCTTTCTGTGTTTCCCGGACATCAATCATGAGCCGTGCTGAGATGTTGCACATGGACCTGTGTGCTAACACGGTGAAAACACCTGCTGTTTACACACCTGCACTATCTTTAGGAACTCCCCCCCCTCTTCTATTGTCTGCAGCGCAGAGCAGCTGAGGTCAGGATTTATCTGCTGAGTCAAGCACAAGCCATGAGAGGACAGTAGTACGGGCAGTACCAGTGGCATCAGACCGCCACACAGAAACACACGGTGGCGCACGCCTGAAATAGGAATCCGCTTAGCCAAACGCGGCGCTCATGACGTCGGTTTGGATTCAGCGCCAAAACAAGTCAAATCAAGCATGGACAGCTCAAAACCCAGGAACTACTTTGTGTGGTGTCACGTGACCGTCACTTCAATGTTTCAGTCTTATTCAATCTCATGTGAAAAACCAATAAAAAGCAGACCGTGAAGGGAAGTAAAATGCACACTTGGCATCTCCTACGGATAATGGGCAAAGACGCAAGGTGCTGCACTGACAGGTTCATGCTCCACGGCAGGGGAAAGATACACGTTTTCCACATGTTTAATTATTGAATATCTGAAACGTGAGGTGGACCTTTGTATTCATTTTCCTGAGTCAGAACTTTGTAGAACCAGTTCTCAAATCAGTTAAAGCTGCAAGTCCTTTGGGGGGCGCCATGCCCGGGTTTGAATATCTAAAGACAAAAAGCCTTGTCTTTAGACATCCACATGACTGCATGGAGAGCATTTGAAAACATCAGGTTTTTAAAATTATCATTCTAAATCAGATTTACATCTGTACTTTGACTGGAGCATTTTATCACGGTCCAAATCCAAATCCTTCCACTGTAGCTCTGGCTCACTAATGTCCTCTAAAAAACCTGTAAGACCGTCACAGCTTCATACCGAGATTAAATATGACACAGTTAGACTCCTTTTGTTACTTGGATTCTACTTGGATTCCACCCCACACCCCCTGTATTCTACCCCCTTTACTTATTAGAGTAAAGGGGGTAGAATACAGAGGTACATGGTGGCACAGTTTGTTCCACTGTTCCCTTGCAGCAAGAAGATCATGAGATCAAATCCTGGCACGGTTAATAGAAATGGTAAAGTTCGAAATAATTTTTTCAATTTGGCAAAAAAAAAAAAAGAAAGAAAAAAAAATTACACTCGTTTGTTTTGGATTTTGGCTTTTTTGAGAAAGTGGAGATGGAAACACATTTGCCAACTAATCTCCACTTCACAAATGTGCTCCTTTATATTACTTAGTCACATAAAATCCCAATAACATACATTCATATTCATAGATGTGGCACGATAAAGTAGGGAAAAAAAGTGAACTGCAGGTCTTAAAGAAGCTTTTACAAAAGCAAATTCTTACAAGAATGTTTTAAATGAGGAAAAAAAGTAAATGCCGTGATCAGATCCAATTTAAGAAAATATTCATGCGCAAGGTCATTTCTTCCAAGGGCGTCATCATGCTGCAAATATAGAACTCCATAGACAGCATCACGCTACCTTGAGAAATGCAGTCAGGCTCCAGTGCTGACATCAGGGACCAGGAAACAGAAGTATTATAAACTGCTTTCATCAACCCCCCCAGGAGTACGGCCCAGCCCCAGCACCAGATGTTTGTTAGCAATTGTAGTTTTTCTGCCACCATCAGTGAAAAAACTTCATACAGGTAATCTGAGTGTGTGTGTGTGTGCGTGTGTGTGTGTGTGTGTGTGTGTGTGTGTGTGTGTGTGTGTGTGTGTGTGTGTGTGTGGGGGGGGGGGGGGGGGGGGGGGGGGGGGGGGGGGGGGGGGGCCGGCGCACCCGCCGCCC